>NC_040031.1:5499901-5511841 GCF_000972845.2 Larimichthys crocea
CATAAGGTCCCACAGGCTTCTGTCCAGATTTTCAAAGGCCATGCAAGAGAGGCTGTTGAACTTGAAGTATTCCAGGAATTGTACAATATTGTTTTTTTCTGGATCCAAAGTCCTGATTGCTTCTAGCATTTTGACCTCCTTTCGGACATAGCGCTTTTCGTTTTTGTGAATCTTTACGGCCACTTGCTTGCCCGTTGTTAAATTGATGCATGTGGCAACTTTGCCAAAGCATCCCTCACCATTAAAGTTCATCACCAGATAGCGTGTAGAGTTGCTGTACAGTATATCACGCTTCTGTACTTCATAGGCTGGTGTGTCCTCGTTGCTTTTCTTTGAATTAACTGAGGTTGAAGTTGAGGAAGACATTTTTGCAGTCAAATGTTTCCAAACACAGTATAATTGACTTGTGTTCTTACTCCAAAGGTAACCAGTGGGAGACTGACTGTGCCCAGCCTACAGTCTTTATGTGAAATTGACATGTGACATAAGTATGACATCATCAAGACATCAAAGGAGTTCAGTAACATTAAAGGAGTTCAGTACTCAAAGAGTTTAAAAAAACAAAACAAAACAAAAAAATTCAAATAAAAACATTCCAATAATGTTTATTAAAGGTCCATTACGTAGAATTTAGTTATCTTATTTGTTATAAGATAGTTATTATTATATTATTTGATATAAGTTAGTTATTATTTGGTATAATCACTGCATTGCAATCTCCTCACATCACCCTTGCCTTCCTAGTATAAAGAAGAAACAACATTTGAAACACGCTGTCCAGAGTCAGTACTTAGTTTGTCTGTTCTGGGCTACTGTAGAAACATTGTGTTTCAACATAGAGGCCTCCATTAAGAGGACCCACTCCCACTGCTTTTAAAAAGTAACAAAATAAAAATATTCCTATTTTCAGGTGATTATACATGCACGAAAACTTAGTTATGAATGGCCCCAAATCTTACACACTGCACCTTTAATGTTAAAATTTCATTAGTGCATTACAATGCTGCAGCTGCACAAGCATATGTTAGTGCATTCATTTCACGTACTGTTCTGTACTGTGAATATATCTAACATATTCATATTTGTATCTGCACTGTCATTTATATATCCGTATACGTATGTACATTACTCTGCACTTTAATGTCTTTGGACTTCTGGTTAGATGCCAAACTGCATTTCATTATCTTATGATAAAACTGCATCCTTTTGCTCCACTGCTGCCTTTTTTGGTAAACAGTCATAGTGGTGACATTCAGGTTTTAACACCATGCATTAGTGCTCTATCAATAATATTAAATATGACATTACAGAAGTGGTACTTGTTCAATGCTGGTTTAGGTCGTTTTAATGAATATTTGGAAAACAGGATTACCTTTTTGTAATAATGTAACTTAGTGTTATGATCAGCAGGGGGCATACTAGAATACACTCGGTGATGTGGTAAAATAATGACAGACTGGTTTTAATTCGTCCTCGGCACTACACCATGTAAAATAGTTTTATTTCTATGGCTTGCTTTTTCGCCCCTCTGCTATATATAAAAATGGGCCAAGTTTTATTAGTGCCAAAATTACAAATTACTAAACAAAATGACAGCTACTCTTTCTTATTGAATCAAATTACTAAACAAAATGACAGCTACTCTTTCTTATTGAATGAAAACACTACATTGGGGTCTCCCTTCAAGTTCTGCCAACAACAATCTCTTGTTGACACACTTTGTCTAGACTAAAAAAATCTGATTTCACTTTAAGTATCCATTTGTGTCTACAAATACAAATATGCAAGTGTATTTTTGCATATTTTAATTTGTATGTGACACTGAACTGAACTGAAGGAGAAAAGAACAAAAAGGAGCAAGGTAAAATGACATAATAATAATAATAGAATTAATAATAATAGAATAAATTAATCAAATACAAACATACACCATACACCATACTCAGTCATATAGCCAGACAAGACCTATGTCTCTATGGTTGTAGGGTGATGTGACACTTTATCAAGAAAGGACCTCATGTTCTCTGTCTGTTACAGTAAGGCAGAACACAATAAAAAACAACCACAATAACAACAAGTTAAAAGCAATGTGAAGCACAAACAGGGTCCATTCAGCTCTGTTAATTTTGCCTTGTCAGTGGTGTATAGAGCTGAGCTGACTGGTTCACCTGGTGCTGGTGTGAAGCAGCTGCAGGATCTTTAATTTCTGAGAGACAGAGATAGAGATGCACAGCAGCATCAAATCAATAAACCAAAGTCTAATTGCCCCAGATTTAGGTCTTCTCTAAAAAAATTAAAACAAGTGTCTATGTGACCAGTGTTCAATCATCAGTTCATTTTTGATTGTGTTATAAACGTGTATTGTAAGGTAATGCATTAGAAATTCATTGGGGTCTCTGTGTGCATGTTCAATTCCTGCCATCAACAAACGCTTGTTGACACCATGTTGTGTCTAGAGATTTCAGAATGCAAAAAAATGCTAATTTCCTCCCACTACTCCCATTTTTCTTGTCTTACAGTTACTGAATATGATTGAATTTTACCTTAATCATTCACTGCAAACCTTAACAGATTACAGCTGAAATGTAAATGTCATACCCAATAAATGACATTACAACATTCTCAACATACACAATGAATCATATATTTAGGGCCTGAGCACGCAGTGCGAGGCCCTATTGAATTTCGTATGTTTATTTTTATTTTTTTTTCGTTTTTCTTTTTCTTTTTCTTCCTAAAAGTAAATTGCATTAGACGGCCCACATCCCCCCGAAAACTCACGAAAATTTCATCCGATGTGCTTGAAACTTGGTGTGTGTATTCTCAAGGCCTGTGAAAAGTTCTCAAAATCACATCTTTTTATCACAGGGCGTGGCCGTGACGGCGCGTCGAAGTCGACGCTGCCGATTTTTTCACAAAAAAACAAGACTCCATTTACTTCTTTGCTGATTTTCGGGCAAAACTGTGCGGCTATCATATACTTTATCAGAGCTGTATGAAACTTGTTATGTTTGTTAAGACCAGTTTTATGCACAATTCGGCTGCATAATTAATGAGGGGGCGGGGCAAAAGCGCTCTATAGCGCCCCCTTGAATTATTCTTTGGAACAGCCCCGCCACAGTTTTGGACACAGAATTATGAAACTCAGCCACTTTGTTCAACATGGCAGGACCTACAAAAAAGTCTCTTGTCCAAAACTGTGGCGGGGCTGTTTGAAAGAAAAAATCAGCGGTGAAGGCGCCGATTTCGATGTGAGCTCATATCTCAGGAACGCTTCGGCGAAACGGAACCAAATTTGATGTCATGCTTCGAGGCGCTGTCCCCAGTCCAGGAAACAAATATGGTGTCATTTCGTCTCTAGGGGGCGCTATAATTAGCAAAACATTGTTTTTGCTCATATCTCCTGAAGTGTTTGTATTTGAAATGAAATTGTGATATCCACAGATACTGTGGGTTGCCCCATTGATAGTTGATGCCAACTTTTCATGTTAGCCAATCTATTATCCCATGAAAGATTAGCATAGACATAGATCCATATTGATAAAGAATCCATATTGAAACAGAATCTCTCCCCACCTCCTTTGCCAAATACAGCTCAAGACTAACTAGCAGTTAGCCTTTTCGTGATTATTAAGTCCAATATTATAAAGACTAATATTATTTCGACGTGCGCACAAATGCGAGGGCCCGACCATCGCTGCTTGCTTGATGAGTGAAAGAAACTACCTGAAAGGAACTTTGGAAATATAGTTAGGAAATATTATTTTATTTGTTTTATTTATTTGAGTTTATTACCTACCACACAGCAAACCTGGGCCAAACTGCGCAGAGAGAGTGGGGCTACACAGGGTCCAGCTTATCTTTGCTCATCTTGTCAGGAGCCTTTCCAGACCGCAGAAATTTTAACCTGTCTTAGCAGGAAAAACAGGTATAACTAATGACTCCTGCTATGACATATGAAAATGTCTGCAGTGAACAGAGTCTATTATTATTGCACAGCACTTTCTGTGTGCTTGGCCAGGGTGCTGTGTACTGTTGCCTGTTTCAGGCCCCCGGGCAGTAAGTGGATAAGGAGAAGTACAAGTGCTAAAAACAGGCTGTCAGTGAGTGAAAACAGACAAGAGGCAAACCTTCTGATAAAGAAAATTAAATTCCTTCTCAGGTTTATCTCATTGGAAAACAGCCATAATGGTATGCAAGATAAGCATGGACAAATCACACCTCAGACACGTAGGGATGACATGCCACTTCTTACAGTTAAGAGAGATAAATGGGAAATGATATAATATGTAAGTCTACAACATGGAGCACATGGATTTGGAGGATTTTTGGAGTGGTTGTGGGCACTGAAGTTTCGACTCCACACTGACCACATGTCCAAACAGTTCAAGCTGAGTAAACACAAAGATACACCCTCCACCACACTTCTTAGTTAGTTTCTCTTAGTTTTCTGGGACTTCCCTGCAGCATAGAGCAGCATGTAAATGTCTATTTTTCCAGCAGTGTTCACTTTAATTCTTCAGTTCCTGCAGAAACATTTCAAAACAGCCTATGATTTTACGTGTGCAAAACGCATCCAAACTCCCTCTTCGGTCTCCTTCCCTAAAGGCTCACTTGCCTGGCCCAATGGCACAGACCCAGAACTGAGTCTGGGCCGATTAAAACAGAATGTAAATGACCTTTGCTGCTCTTTCATCACAAAGCACTTCTTACACTTATCCATGGCACTCAGCCCCATCCTGTCTCTCTCCCTCTCTCTCCCACCTCTGTCATCCAGGAAAAGAAGGGGGGAAAGTCATTAGGCTCAAATGGGGAGGAGAGAACAGCTAGTGGTTGCTATCACCATGAAAGTCAGGGCAAAGCTCAGAGCCACTGAGAGATAGTGGGAGGACTGCACTGGGGAATATCTGCCCAGAGAATACAATACGTTTTCAGCTCATTAAGTTGGATAAACAAATGGCTTACTGTAGGAGATGCTGCGAGTCGTGGACATCAGCAGGAAAACATTGGAAAGTAGGTGTTTTTCAATTGTCGTTATGATCATTTTCATGTCTGCGGTGCTCTCTGTTGTCTTGTTGACCACTTGTGACGCTTATTTTCATTGTAAATTACTCATTATGTGGCTTTTATAACACAAAACAATGTAATTCAGCATCATAATCTCTAACTGCTTCATATGCTGATGCAATATTATGAAGATGCGATACAAACTTGTTGTTGTTTTTGTATATTATCAAGATCAATAACTCCAGAGGGGCGGTGGAAAAGCATTAATGGGATGCCATTAAATTTATCGGACGACACTAATCGCCCATCTCAGTGCACCCCCTCGTCTGGCACTAAATTGATGTGGAAGACCAGTGGTGTGTTAGAGACAGTGAGCAAGATGGGTAACGCCATTCGAGGTGTCATTGCCTTCATTCCCTCGGAGCGCTGCCAACGCTTCTTAGTGGGTGACCTGAAGGAGATGCCACTTGATCGGACCCTGGACCTGAGTAGTCGGCAGTTGCGCCGGCTGCCTGTTGCTGCCTGTGTCTTCCATGAACTGGTGAAGCTCTATCTGAGTGACAATAACCTCAGCAGTTTACCGATTGAACTGCAGGGCCTGAAGAAGCTGCAGCTCCTGGCCCTTGACTTTAACTGCTTTGAAGAGCTCCCTCCAGCTGTTTGCCGTTTGCCCCAGCTCAGCATCCTTTACCTGGGTAACAACAGGCTTTGCCACCTCCCCAGAGAACTGAAAGAGCTCAAGGAACTTAATACACTGTGGCTGGAGACTAATTGCTTCACTGTTTTCCCTAAGGTGGTGTGTGAGCTCTCTAATCTAAAGACCCTGCACCTCGGTTATAACCAGATACAGAGTTTACCGAAAGAGCTTAGCGGGCTGGAAGAGCTAAGAAGTGTCTGGCTTGCGGGGAACCAATTGGCAGAGTTCCCACCAGTGTTGCTGGAAATGCACTTTCTCGCCGTCATTGATGTGGATCGGAACAGAATACGACGCTTCCCTGGTCTGTCTCACTTGCATGGGTTGAAACTCATAATCTATGACCACAACCCTTGTGTTAACGCCCCGGTAGTCGGCGACGGAGTCAGAAGAGTCGGGCGCTGGGCGGACAGCTCGGACGATGAACAGGAAGATGATGGGTCAAAAGCAGCAATTGAGAGTACAGCAGAGGTCACGGAAGAACCCGAGGAGGAGCACAACATTAAGGACATTTAGGGTGAAGGAACAAAGTGACCTTCAGCTGTGGTGAGGCACAGGATGTATCCAAGTGGAGCACCAAAAGCAGGGTGGTGGTGTGTTATACATCAGGCTGACAGTTGGCCCATGTATGGTAAAGACAATCATAATGAGCTGTCATGCCTCAGTTTGATTTACTACCCTCTTAAGTCATCAGAAATGTCTAAAACTTTACAAACCAATATTTTTTCTGCCTTTTTCTGCATAAATATCTTTATCTCTTTTTTTGGAATTGGACATTTTTGTCCATAATGACTTAGAAAGTAGTGAAAAAAAAAATTAAAAAAATCCCAGTGTTCTATTATTTTATTAGAAAAATTAACATTTGAATTCCAAAATTTGTCAAGAGAGAGACTTTGTTAAAAAAAATTGTGCCATATCCACTAGCACAGCCAAAAATATGTCTCTGTGTATGCTTTCAAATAATTTGTTGCAACAACACTGACATTGTTCACTGCTATTTATGTCGAAGTTTTTAACTGTTTTATTTTATGTCACAAAATATATATCTTGGGAATTTTACAAGTTGCAAAATATGTGTTGTTTCAACACAGTTGAACGTAAAAAATTATTAGTAGTGTCTTTTTAGTACAGCAATAGATTCATACCATTCTATTAAATCCCCTAAGGCTATACTGTGGGTCATGTAGGAATTTGATCATATGTTGTCAAACCATAACCATTAAATCAACAACAGGCATGACAGTGCAGCATATAAAGCCGTCGATATTGAGAAAAAATAAAGGATTCATTGCACACATTCAGAGTCTGAGATAATATCTGTACCTGCTGAGGCTAAATACAGTGAGGTTTTTAATTCCAGTGATGGATGGTTTAAGTCAATTAGTGCACTCCTTATTCAGACCAATGCATAATTCATCTGATATATTGGAGATGTGGCTTTGAATAAAGACTGCTAATGGGCCTTAATATCATCGCCATAAGGTTCTGATCTGAAATAGATCGTAAGTGCAAATTTCCAATTCCCCAGTGTACCGGGAAAATGTTTTGTAAACAACATTAAATGTCATTTCACAATGCATCATCTGGCACATTTTGAATCCTTTTTAAAGGAAATGTAGGAGAATTGATTGAGAATGGACCACATGTCAGCCCTTTTTTGGAAATGAACACACTGAGCTGCTGTATTTCCAGCTTTAATTCAGCTTCCTAGAAAAAATCATTAATTTAGTGTGCATTTTCTAACTCTAGAAATTCATATAAAGACATCTTTCTGTTATAAACACATAGTTATTGATTCTGTTAAACTGCCCTCTAGCACACCTCAATCCAGAGTAATTTGATTGGTCACAAACATAACATGCCTGTGGATACTGTACATGAGAAATACAAGCTTTCTATGTAATTGTGTGGAGACCAAGACTTTTTTTTTAAATTGCAGATCCGCTCAAACGTTTTTTCTTTCATAAACATGGTTACTGTCTGCAACTATAAAACTGTATTTCATCTACTTGTTGCACAGACGTATGAGTGTGTATTTTTTTTTACATTTCCTCATTTGTTTTGATTTCCTCTTTATCATTTTTTAAAGATTTTAAACATTTTTTGGAAGATTTTATCAGTATTATAAGCTAGAATTGTCATACTTTCAGCTGCTTTATTATTTGACTAGGCTGTCATACAAACTTATAGGAGAGACAATAAAGAAAGAGAAGTGAACCTCTGTATGTTTCTTTAATTTGTTCAGACCATAGATAACACATACACTGATGGTCATACATACAACTTAAGCATATTACAAGCATATTCTGCATGACAAAATCCAAGATGACAGATTATGAGTGTAACAATATCTTTGGTACGAAATCCTACATCAACACAACATGGACATATCCTTTCATAAACTTGCTTAAAGCTCCCTTGAGGTTAAATATATGGAGCCAATTACCAATAATTCCTGCATCACCTTCATCAGCTGTAACAACCAGCACCACTTTCAAAACAGTAACTGATGTTAAATATAAACATGTTTCATTAATGAAACCCAGATAGCTTAAAAGACTAAAATATATCGGTGCTTAGTTGTAAGTGAAACACAATAAATATAATTTTCAACATTAAACAGCAGAGTGCAAACTGCACTGTACACTGAATACGAAGATCTGATGGAATGAACGCCAACTTTGTGAAAGCATCGAAGCTTTAACTAAATGTGCTATGACATCTTAATTAAATTAACCCATTACCCTGAGACAGAACATCTCTATTTGAAAGATGCCTCATGTCTTCTCAAGCTGGACCCATTGCACAGTTTTTTTTTTCCCCCCAAGGAAGTTATTTAAAACAAAGACACTGTTTGAAGCACATTTTCCAAATCAAATCACTCGAACAGAGCCCCTCAGATAAAAAGTATCATGAGGCTTTTTTGTGTGTAACACTTCTTGGTATTTCAACTTCCAAAAACCAACTTAAGACTCAGACGTCACTTAACTACACTCAAACGTCAACTATACAGAGGTTTAAACTGAATTACAATGGGAGGGTTGCCAGATTATGTGCATCAGATATTGCAGTCTGACCACCTTACATAACACTGGAGGAGTAAAACATGGGCAGGTTTTTTTAAAAGGGTGTGTTCAATTGTTGATGCTAATCCCAAATTCCAATTGGCAAAACAACCCAGAGCTGGAATGTAGTATCTCCTCAGTACAAACATAAGAGTGCTGTAGTTTTCAATAAGCAGAAAGACGTGAACAAAGGTCAAAGATACAATGAGGTAAAGTGTTCTCAACAAGACAATAAGCTGTGGTTAGCTAGCTAAAACAACACAAGTATTGGATTATCATGCATCTGTCTTTAGGGGCAACTCAAACAGCAGGTTTCAGTCCCTTAATATCAGCCGGATCACATTCAATATCTGGTGAGGAGTGATGGGACATTGTGTGGAGTGGCATGGATCACAGGCTCATCCATGGTCCAGGTCTCTGTCTGAGTGTTGTCTCACTCGGCTGAGGCAGCTGGCATCCATCCAACACGTCTGAGCTGTCTGTCTCCCCCGGCCCCGTATTGTCATGAGACCCTTCTTCCTTGGTAGCCAGAGCGTCAGCCCCTGAGGCCTCTGGGATTATTGGAGGCTTCTCAGACACAGGCTCAGCTACTGTGTCATTTCCCTCGAGATCAGCGGCCTCGTTCACAGATCCAATCACTTTTGGATCGTTGAGTTCCTTCTGGGAGTTTTCTTTCTCCATGCGCTTCCGAGCCTCCTCTCTCCTCTGCTGGATGCGGGTGTTGTCTCCCATCATGACCCTGACTCTGACTTGATCTGGAGGCCAAAGCCCACCCCATATGAACTGCAGGTAGCTGAACAGCACGATGACGCTGAGGAAGGCAAAGTTGGTAGCCACGCCGATCACTGCAGACGTCAGGGGGAAGTTGTACAGGACATATCTTATGCCGGTGAAGTAGGCATGGATACGGAGCTGAGATGAGTAGATCTGCACACGTCTGGACTGGATCTCAATGACGGCGCCAGTGGTGGGCCGATAGGCATTTGTCTTGTAGTCTGAGGAGAGCTCAACTTCGATGAGCTGCTTCTGCTCCGAGATCCCAGTCAGAAGCAAAGGCGAGAACATGAAAGTACTGAGTGTCTGCAGGAGGGTGGAGCGGTAATGCAGCATTGTAGATCGTCCCACAGATGAGAAAGTCTTCCCACCTTTGGTATAAGAAGACATCTTGACCATGAACATACCCAGCTGTTCATTCACCGGAGACTCTGGCATCTCCAGCTCCAGAGATATTCGATAAGGCTGACCGTAAGCCATCACCTGGTCCTTGTCATTCTTCATGAAGGAGATGTTGGCCGTGGGGAATGAACAAAGTGCTGACTCCGAGGCGTCACAATCAGAGGTGTAGTAGAAGTGCACAGGGGTGGAGAAGCTCACGGTGGGCATGTAGGAGTAATAAAAGCTCCCATAGAGGAAGATGGACACCCATAGCAGCAGCACCAGGACACATAACAGGATGGCAGCCTGAAACAAAGTCCGCCGGGCTTTGAGGAGAGTCACGGCGGCTACATCTTGTACCCAGTGTAGGACAGGTCCCATCGCACCTCCCATCGTGTCTGGTGCGGAACACGCCGACCTTCCTCTGGTCCTGGTTTGGGTTGTTGGTGCTTCTCCGAGCGCTGCCGACTGCTGGCACCGGGGTGGCTCTTTATGTTCATGCATCAGTGGGTGGCTCCCCTCTGAAACCGGCTATAATCGCTTATCTTCGCCCTCACATGTCTAGCTACACACTCACTCAGCCAAGCTCGTTATGCTCATTACGGATAGTTTGATCGCGACAAAACCAAACTACAAAGAGCCTCCAATGACTGAACACTGATGTCGTCTTACTCGGAAGGTGTGTGACTAAGCTCCTCAGCAACGTAGCTAGCATTACAATCCAGCTGGTGCTAAACAACAAAACATGACCTCATGACCCGGACGTGGATCTTCTTCTTTTGTGCCAGCTCGGAGCAGCCAACCGGAGCTGGAGGAGCCGCCTGCAACAACGACGCCAGACAGCGACGGGAGCAGCAGACAGGCCCTCGGACTGTGAAGACACCGATGGGGAAGAAAAGTCGCATCGTCGGGGGAGCGGTCGGTCGGAGAACGATCCTACAGCTTTCACCCCCCGGGCTTCGCGGGGGGGCCGCCGGAGAGAGAGACGAGGGAGGCTCCGGATCGGATGGTATTTATCTGGCTCAACGTTAGCATTACAGGCTAGCTACATGCTAAAGACTGGAGGTGTGAAGAATGGGCCCATCTGATAAAAATAGACACACTGGCTAACATCTGATGGGAAGACTCACTGTTAGAGAGAATGATCTAAATCACGGTTACGGCTCGTGCAATTTAATCAATGTTTTTTTATTTATTTAACGAGGCGACCGGAAGCTAACAGCTAGCGTGCTAACCTAGCTGTTAGCACGCTAGTTGTTGTTTTTTTAATTGTGAGCCTGCCAAAACAGGCTTAACATAAATGTAATTAACCCAGGCGACCTTACGCAAATACCTTCACTGCATTTGCTTTGTGGACACATAGTGTGCGTGTGGCTGGTTTTCAAGGTGTTTGAGTGCCGGTGGCTAAAGTTGCAGCTAGCACGCTTGTAGCAGGTGTTGGGGTTAACCTCTGTGCTCTGACGGGTTTTCTGCAGACGAACAGGACGGAGACGGACAGAGATTTGTGAGAGAAGTGCGCACAAACATGAAGGCTCCCGCTGTCAAGGCCACAGGTGAAGTAACTGCGTGTGTGCCTTTTCTCAGGTGATGCTAAAAGATGGCCATTTGGATTGATCAGTAGTTGTTTGTCTCCGCATGCAGAGGGCTTGTCTTTGCTCGGAGCCTATGAAGACAGTGACGATGATGAAGCTGGAGACTCTCAGCATTCAATGGCAAACTCTCAACGCATCCAGTCGACTGACATCGACAGTACCTTGGCCAATTTCATGGCTGTGAGTATAATTTGCTGACATACCTTGAAAGTAATTGATTCTTGTAAATACCTGCATTTATCTATGTGTGTGTAGAATAGATTAGATCTTTATTGTCATTGTCACAGGTACAACGAGATTGAAAGTGCTTCTAGTCAGTGCAATACAATCCTAGCATTAAAGTGACTAGTGAGTGTTAAAATAACTAGAATAAATAAGAATAAAAATACCTGAGACATTAAAATGTACTAAAATAAATAAAATTAAA
>NC_040031.1:5511851-5619828 GCF_000972845.2 Larimichthys crocea
ACATATGCTAAAATCAAAATAAATACTAAATATGCTAAAAGGAGCATACACCCCTAACGTAAAACATGTGCACATCATTTTTTAGCAGCATTCACAGTGGCTATTGCAGTTGGATATATATATATTATATTGTATATATATATATAGTATTGAGGTGACTTGTGATATGTGCAGAAATTTGCACTTCTCTGTGGTTTTGTGTGATTTTTAAATGAGTGTGTACATTTAACAAGTGTAGACGCATCAGTTTAAAAGACACAATCTATTGTGTGAGTAAGTGAGAAGGCAGCAGTTGTACAAAAGTCTAGTGTGCCTTTTTTAAAAGTAAAGTTACAGGATTCAGGATGAGAAAAATTGGATGCAGCATGTACTTGTAATTATATCTGTGGGCATGATCCTTAGCGGATAATTGTGGGGGGTACAAAGTAGACTACAGGTTTTGGTTTTCCCGATACAGAATCGATTTTGTTTAGGTTTCTAACATAGGCATAGTATTACTAAATCACGTTGTTTATGACTACAGACTACTGTTTTGACCAGTGTGGTTCCATCTAGGACTGCAAAGTAAAAACACTCACATTTTTTTCTCACCACAGGAAATTGATGCAATCACCACTCAGCCCAGTTCAGACGATGCGGCGTCTCATTCCTCCGTTCCAACTACAGCCCCTCCCAGACCTGAAGTCAATACCCAGCAGCCGGCTGCCAGTGAAGAACAGAATCAACAAAGCACACAGTTTGAGTACAACTCAGTACTCACTCGCTGGAGGTAAGTGTGTACAATTAACAATACGGTTTACGTTCTTGATGTTTTGCTTCTTTTCAAATGGCTACACACTGATTAAGTCATTCAGCAATACTTATAGAACAAAAAGCTTATTTGTTTTTAAGCATCTCATGTATTGTTTCTGCAGTGGGTGTGGAGATGGGAGACTGGCAGGAGGTTTGGGATGAGAACTCTGGATGCTACTACTACTGGAACACTCTGACCAAGAGGTGTCCTGGGAGCTGCCACACTATCTAGCTGATCAGGTGCAAAGCCTGGGGCAGTACGCCAACAGGTAGGAGGGAATGTTACTTTCTGAACCTCAAACATCTTTATCTTGAGGCCAGGAAAATCATTGTACTTACATGAGCTGAAGTATACTGGTTTTTGTTCAAGTACAGACTTCACGCTGTGTTTGATGTGTATTTTTCTTTGTAGCTCTAGTGTCAATGAACGGCACAGCGCATGCAGGTTATCACACCGAGGAGAGTGCTGCATCTGCTGCAGCCCCAACACCAGTGAAAGAGACCAAAGTGAAGGTAAGTTTCATTTAAGTGCAACACCAATGTGAAACTCTGATGAAATTGTGTTTAAGGATTCAAGTTCTGATATATCATTTTCATGTTTTGGATAAATAGGAGGTCATTGAGAGCGTCGTAGGCCTCACAAGGAAGAGGAAGAGCGCCGCGGGTGGCTGCGTCTCTGCTTGGTCCTCTGACCCCTCTGAAGTGAAAGAAGCAGAGAAGAAAAGTGGGAAAAAAACTGCTCAAAGGTTTGGATGAGCCTGAGAACAGTTTGGATTCAGATGGAGAAGGTGTTCGCCCCGTAGGATCCCCCGCCACCTCTCAACAGGACCCCGAGCCATCCCTACTGTCCAGAAGATCTTAGCACCAAGAAGCAGTCAAGAGACAACTCAGATGCTGGGGAGACAGAGGAGGATACAATGGACCTGGAACTGGCTCTGGAGAGGAAAAAGGTGGGGTGTTGTTTCAGTGTGCAACTTTTACAGCAGTTGTATTTCAAAATTAATTGCAATGTTATTGTCACTGTGACGTAACTTACACCTGCTGTCTGATTCTTAGGCTGAGCTACGGGCTCTGGAGGAGGGTGATGGGAGCGCAGGAGGCTCCAGTCCTTGTTTCTGAGACGAGCCAAGAAGCCTCTGGGGCCCGTGCTCCTCAAGTGAAGAAAAACCGGTGGAAGACGGCCTTTCCCTCTGCGGCCAGCCCTGACTCGAACAGCAGAGGTTCAGACCAGCAGACAAAACAGAGACGGGTGAGTCCGAAGTAATTATGCTATTGAAGTGTGAATGAATACATCTCACTTGTTAAATGTTTTTAGGGTAAAAAACAACAAAAAAAAAAAACTTCTTTCATGCTTAAATATATCTCTCGTGTCCTGTACCACCTTTTTAAAGTCGTGGAGAGTGTTGCAGAAGGAGAAGACAAGGAGCGGACAGTTCTGAGAGAAACAAAACCTGCAGTTAAAGAGGAGTGGAAGCGCCTGAGCTCAAGTGGAAATGACACCTGAGTCAAGCTGGTGAACAACGATGTGTTACTGTTCTAGCCATATAACATGATGTCTGTCTTAAGACTGCTTTCTGACTTCTCTGATACACTTGTCGTTTAACGATTGGACAACTGGCTAACACCTTAACCGCAAGATGGAGTTCCTGGGGATAAACAAAAAGGCGATCTCAAACTTTCAGTTGCTTCTGCTACAAACTGAGGTGAGAGGATAGTGGTTCTTCACCTAGCTTCCAGTTGTAGCTCTCCTTGTCTCCTGAATATTAATCCGTAATCTTTTTTCAGCCATGTGGTAGTTAATATTTAAAATTCTCATCATAATCATCACAAGGTGTCATTCTGGAAACTTACTGTAATTACTCTTTCATGTTAATCATACATCTTGTGACTCTTCTGTCTTTATCACCTCAACTATCTGAGCTTTTTTCTCACTCTTTTTTTGTGTTGGGTCCCAGACTCGGATTGCTGACTGGAGGAAGGCGCTCTGAATGGGGTCTATCTTCGCCGCCGACTACAAGAAGCTGCAGAACACATAAAATATTACGAACTTAACGCCACCCCTAAAGGCTGGTCCTGCCACTGGGACAGGTACGCGCTCCTTACCTTTCACATCTCTAAACTCCCTCGTCCCCCAAAAATCTTACCGTGTGACTACAACCCCCTCAGTGCCGAGGTTGCAGACTTGTAACATGACTTGGGGAGAAGCTTAACCCGTCCGAGAGGATCAAATACTTACCAGAACAGACTCTTCAGGTTTCTGTGATGCAATCCTGGCACTCTGCCTTACACGTACTGGTAAGGGAGCATCCACTCTGGGCCAGCTGCGTCCTGTTAAATATACCTGCCACAGAGAGGACTCCCTGTCCCTATAACACAGACTCTTAAGCCCTTTGTTGTAGGGCATTTTGTAGACTGATTATGGGTCCAGTCAGTGGAAAGATTGGGAGGGTGGGGTGTATTATAGGAAAGATGGTTGCGTGGGAGAGCTTTGCACTTTACAGACTACAACCCCCAGAATGCAATGCAGACAGAGTGATGCCCTGGAAGCGCGGAGTAACACGCATCAAATAAAAGGTGAAGATGGAGCAATGACGGGGATCCAGCAGGTCAGACCTACTCTATTTCATATGTCTTCTGATTTTTATTTTCTTCTTTCTGTGTTAAATGAGTTGACTGTGTGCTTTGTTAATTTTCTGACCTATGGTTGTTGAATATAATGACGATGATAATGATGATGCTTCCTCCTTGGCGTCTTCCTGTGTCTGGGAGGAAATGGTTGTCTAAAACGGATCAAATGTGACAACCATGTGTGAGCTGCTGATTGGTACTTTCAGGACCTAGAGATGATTTGTTTTGCTTTCTTTGTTTTTGAGAGCAAGGTGGGTTCCCTATCCACATCCATGACCAACTCCAATTGGGCCCTACTTTTTGGGCGGCTAAGTCGCTGTCCATACCAACACTCCTGCCCCCCTACCGTGGCCATTATGTCCACTCCCTTGCCCCACTGTCCCAGGGTATCATGCCACTCAACCAATTGCCAGCCGGCCGTTGAGACTCTTGCCCTCTATCTCTGTTGTCCCACTTTTTAGAGAGCACAGGCGGTATTTCTATGTAAACGACCGGACCAGTGCCTCCCAGTGGGATTTCCCACAGAGGAGGATAAAGACGAAGATGCGAAGGGCTGCCAAGCTACCCCAGACACAGATGTCCAGCAAGAGGATGCCAAATCCTCTGCCCCCGCTGGAGGGCTCACAGGTCAGTCACAGTTTGCTGCTCCTCAGACCAGCCTGTAAGTGTCTTTTTTAAATAACTTTGATTATAAAGAAGTTATGGTATATAAAAATGCACATATTCATATTGAATGGATTATTTTTAGTGAAGTGCTTGCTGCATTAAATGCATGCCACGTGACAAAATGTTACCCTCGCTAACACCTCATTTTATGACCTCACAAAACAGGATCCACGTTTGCTTCTGCTGCTCCACCAGCCCCTCCTCAGCCCAGTGCATCGTCCTTCTGGCCTCCCATCTCACCTCCTCTTCTGCCAGCCCACCTCCGCCACCATCCAGCTACCCCCGCCTCCACCTCTTCCCCCAGACTCACCACCTCCACCTCCTCCCCCTCCTGCAGCGATGAGAGATATGGAGGTGGAGTGGAAATGGATGATGATAACGACGGGGAGCCTCCGGCCCCTGGTACTGAAAAGACGGCAGTGGGGAGGCCTCCTTTACCTCCTGGTCTGCTGCATGAAGGTAAGGCATAATCAGGTTTTCTTTAGAGTCCTTATTTTTATTTGTACTTGACAGTGTTTTCACATGAAATCAGCTGTTAACTCTTGTCATATTTCTTGTCTCTCCCACAGATTGTGGAGTCTGCTCCCTTGGGAAGGGTCAGAAACGTAAAGCCGGTCAGCTGAATAAAGCTATTATAGGCAGCAGTCCCATTCTCTACACCCAGCCTGCTGCCGGCAGGTACAACATATTACTACTCAAACATTGCAGTTATAGTACACATTAATCATAATAGGAACAACACCAGTGTACACTCACTAAGGCAGTTCTCAATTAGGGTGTGGTTTTAAACAGTAATTCAAATACCTAACGAAGGTTTCTTTTCTTTGACTGCAGCTCCTATTATGTCAGCAACTGCCTACTGGGGTGTGCCGGCTGTCGCTGCCCCTTTGGTCCCTTGTGAACCTCCACCCCCACCTTCCCAGCCCTACCTCCTCAACCACCACTCCCACCATCCCAGCCACCGTATGAACCTCCGGAGCCAAAGCTCTGCCCACAGACAAGACCAAGAAGTGAAAAAGGATAAGGTTAGTATTGGAGTTAGCTTCAAGTTTCAAAGGAGGGTGGTAAAATAGTTAGAAGAAAATCTGTTTTAACCCAAGTGGTGTTCGTAACTACAAACATGATTAAATCCAACATACAAATGAACCTGTTGTGTGTTTTGCATTCTGCAGTCAAAGAAGAGTAAAATCAAAATGCCTTCGCTGGTGAAGAAGTGGCAGAACATCCAGAAGGAGCTGGATGAGGAGGAGAAGAGCAGCTCAAGTGACGGACAGGGACCAGCTTAACAAGAGAGATCGAGGAGTGGAAACAACCGCAGTTTTGACGTATGTTTATGTTTAACTGGAGTTGTGTCATTTTGTTTTGTTATTTTTTACATCTAGGTAACATCTCACTAACTACTTCACATACTGTTTTTGATTCTACAGAGGAAAAGCGTCAAAGAACGCCAACTTTGAGGCACTTCCTGATGACTGGCGGCAGCGACTGAAGAAACGCAAGGTGGCGAATAATCGTAACACCTAGCCTGTGTCATACCGGCCAGTTGACGTTTTCCACTCCTTTATTATAAGGTCATCCTCCCCCAGCTTAAGTTTTGTTTTTATGATCTCTGGACTGTCGTTTTCTTGATGGAGCATTAGAGGCCCTTACATGGCAGGCCATCACCAGAAGGGTTTTGATGTCATTTTCACGTTTTTGTAGCCACTGTTGTAAATGTGCCAAAAGTCTTGAGTTCATCAGAAATACTTCATCATTTTGTATAGACCCCCCCTAGATGATGTTTGGAGGATTGTCTATTTTATTGAGCATTTTTACAACTGTGTACATACAGTGTATAATGGGATACTCCCATGTTTTTGAAAAGGGGGGAAGTCATTGAACTTGTACATTTTGTAAAAAGTTTTAAACTGTTTTCCAAAGCCATATCTGTATTTGTTTTTATATTGTCTGTATTTTTATGCATTAAAAAAACTTTTAATAGCTACTCACTCGTATTCTTTCACAAAATTCAATAACACATTAGTTGCATACACATCAAACGCTGTTAGACTTGCAGATTGTATCATGTTTTTATTCATATTCTTTTTATTTGTACATACAGGAGGATGAAAAGCTGCTCTTCTGGTGTTATTCTGAACAACCAGAGCTAAACATGCTCAAAACTGTGGAGACGACCGTGAGCTTCACCCACCCCCAACACTGCTGCCCATCACCAACATCAAAAAATGGATTTCAAACGTGTGATATTGATAAGTGAATGTTTTAGGACACAGGGTAGGTGTACAGTGGTCTGGAGTGTGAAATAGGTTGTGTTCATCTTGTGATAGATCTGCATTGAAGTTTCCTGTATAAAAAGGTCATTTGGAGTGTGCAGGTGTACTCACTGGTGGCATCTGCATTATTCTATGCAGAGAGACAAGAAAACACTCAAACTGGTCAAGAGGGCCGCTCTGTCTGGACTGCCCCCTAGACTCCATAGAAACTATTCTTATACTACATAGTGTATGTAATCTTATATATTATATATTAAACATCAATAATATTTGCCGACAGAATAAGACACATGTTTAATGGCGCAGAGAGCCAATGATGCTGAAAATAATATGTGTGATGTAGCAGGTACCCATGGAACCGCGGTGTTGTTGAGACAACCGGTTTGCTGAGCAACGTCGCCTACCTCTTGAAAGATTTTTCCAGGGGGGTCGTGCAGCCGCCAAGTTTGCTGTTCGCTCTTGTGTTTATAAATGTTTGTTTTTTAAAACCTATGTTTGAGATTACGGTTATTAACTATAAGCGAGGTAAGTTGCTGGCAGATTGATATTGTAAAAACATGTTGCGCAAGTTGAGGCAACATAGGAGGAGTCAATTGACGATGTTAGAAGACGGAGGTTGTACGGCTTTGGGGACTTGTTGGAGCTAGTTAACTAACGTTAGACTAGTTGAGTTTTAACAATGCACCGAAGGCCAACAGAAGAGTTTCCTTGTGTCTGAAAGGCAGCCGAGGATGGCGTGTGAGAAATCAACCCTCAGCACCGCACATGTAAGTTTTCACATATTACCTCAGGATATCAGAAAATGATTAACGAGAACTAGAGGTTACAGATGCATGCAACATAAACGTTGTTCCAAGGTTTCTTGTTAGTTTTTCATTGATTGGTGCATGCCAAACTTCAATACCCCCAAATAACACATTCCATAGATTTTTTATAGCGTACGATAATCATGTCTGAAACTTTAAACTGTGTTTTACATGCATGATATTGATTCTATGGGAAAAGACCTGAAAA
Source organism: Larimichthys crocea (assembly GCF_000972845.2). Classification (NCBI taxonomy): domain Eukaryota; kingdom Metazoa; phylum Chordata; class Actinopteri; family Sciaenidae; genus Larimichthys; species Larimichthys crocea. Next base: position 5,519,225 of record NC_040031.1, read on the forward strand.
TGAATTTGGCTTTTAAAAAAATCTAATTTCTTCACGGTGATAACACAATTCCTCTTGTCTTATCCTGTTTACAAGCCTGGATACAAACATGATACTTGCATTTTTCAACCCCAATCAGACAGAGAAAAACATCAACCATGGCTGTCTCTGCTTCAGGAATTGGTGGAATAAACTACCAGCTGGACAAATCGTCCACCAATGACTCCAACACAGAGGAATGAGGCGGATAATAACCGGGAGGAAGATGTGTAAGCTGTTCTCACAGAGGCCTTTTGCTCAATACACACTGTATAGTCTAACTGCTGCTGAAGTAGTTCTAAAGGTTCTGCATTCGCCTTTACCTGTGAGGGACCGTCATTACAGGCTTGGGTTTTGCTTTTGGACAACTTGTGTGAAATGGGAGCTCTTTTGTGATTGAGACATAATTCAAAGCCATTCAGGTGCAGCCAAATCCGTTTTAAATGGACAAGCTTGTTTGGTCTAGGTGAGATACAGGGGTGCCGGGACCTGATGAAAAATGTCTATCCAATAGTGGAAAAAAGAACCAGAGCAGAAAGAACGGTTATTAACGATGTGATTCCTGTCCCCATTCAGTGTTATGAACCTGAATCAGACTCCTGCGACCAGGCAGCTGCTCATCAACTTTGATGCTGGCCGACCTGTTTGAGTCTCAGGGCACGCGCTGGACTGGTTAACTTCCCGTCTATCTCCTGCCCCCGTTGGCCCATCGAGTGGAGGTCTATCAGGACATTATCCATCCACATTGGTAATTAGAAACACCCAATTTTTACTTTAATTTTTATAGTTTTTTTGTGAACCGGAAAAGATGGGCCTGGAGTTTTTACACTGATTAAAAATAAGGATATGAAGAAAATGCACAAGTACCGGGAGATGAAAGTAAAGTGTTAGAAAAGTTAGAAAAATAAAAGATACATAATACATTTATATTTAGGGCTTGGAAATCAAAATCAACTCAGGTCCCAGATCACTGAGACAATTGGCCCACTTCTCCAGAAAGCCGTAATATATGACAATGTGAGCATTTGTGTGATTTTAAATGAAGTGTGTACATTTAACAAATGTAGGCGGATCAGTTTGAGTTTTTTGATATTTTATTATGTATAGTTTGCTTTATAGTATATTTTAATTTTTTGTTGTCACTTGTCACTTTGTGTAATGCTGCTGCTGCACTATAATTTCCCAGCTTGGGATAAATAAAGTATATCTATCTATCTATCTATTTAAAAGACACAATCATATTGTGTGAGTAAGTGAGAAGGCAGCAGGTTGTACAAAATGTCTAGTGTGCCTTTTTTAAAAGTAATGTTACAGGGATTAGGATGAGAAAAATTGGATAGCACAGCATGTACTTGTAATTATATCTGTGGGCATGATCCATTGTGGATAATTGTGGGGGGTACAAAGTAGACTACAGGTTTTGGTTTTCCCGATACAATCGATTTTGTTTAGGTTTCTAACAGGCATAGTATTGCTAAATCACGTTATTTATGACTACAGACTACTGTTTTGACCAGTGTGGTTCCATCTTAGGACTGCAAAGATAAAACATACATTTCTGTCAACATTTTTTTCCTCACCACAGGAAATTGATGCAATCACCACTCAGCCAAGTTCAGACGATGCGGCGTCTCATTCCTCAGTTCCAACTACAGCCCCTCCCAGACCTGAAGTCAATACCCAGCAGCCGGCTGCCAGTGAAGAACAGAATCAACAAAGCACACAGTTTGAGTACAATACTCAGTACTCACTCGCTGGAGGTAAGTGTGTACAATTAACAATACTGCTGGGTTACGTTCTTGATGTTTTGCTTCTACTTTCCAAATGGCTACACACTGATTAAGTCATTCAGCAGTACTTATAGAACAAAATGCCTTCATTTGTTTTTAAGCATCTCATGTATATGTTTCTGCAGTGGGTGTGGAGATGGGAGACTGGCAGGAGGTTTGGGATGAAAACTCTGGATGCTACTACTACTGGAACACTCTGACCAATGAGGTGTCCTGGGAGCTGCCACACTATCTAGCTGATCAGGTGCAAAGCCTGGGGCAGTACGCCAACAGGTAGGAGGAAATGTTACTTTCTGAACCTCAGACATCTTTATCTTGAGGCCAGATAAAATCATTGTACTTACATGAGCTGAAGTATACTGGTTTTTGTCTCAAGTACAGACTTTCAGCTGTGTATGATGTGTATTTTTCTTTGTAGCTCTAGTGTCAATGGAAACGGCACAGCGCATGCAGGTTATCACACAGAGGAGAGTGCTGCATCTGCTGCAGCCCCAACACCAATGAAAGAGACCAAAGTGAAGGTAAGTTTCATTTAAGTGCAACACCAATGTGAAACATCTGGATGAAATCGTGTTTAAGGATTCAAGTTCTGATATATCATTTTCATGTTTTGGATAAATAGGAGGTCATTGAGAGCGTCGTAGGCCTCACAAGTGAAGAGGAAGAGCGCCGCGGGGTGGCTGCGTCTCTGCTTGGTCCTCTGATCCCCTCTGAAGTGAAAGAAGCAGAAGAAAAGTGGAGAAAAAAACTGCTCAAAGGTTTGGATGAGCCTGAGAACAGTTTGGATTCAGATGGAGAAGGTGTTCGCCCTGTAGGATCCCCCGCCATCTCTCAACAGGACCCCGAGCCAGTCCCTACTGTCCAGAAAGATCTTAGCACCAAGAAGCAGTCAAGAGACAACTCAGATGCTGAGGAGGAGACAGAGGAGGATACAATGGACCTGGAACTGGCTCTGGAGAGGAAAAAGGTGAAGTGTTGTTTCAGTGTGCAACTTTTACAGCAGTTGTATTTCAAAATTAATTGCAAATGTTATTGTCACTGTGACGTAACTTCAACCTGCTGTCTGATTCTTAGGCTGAGCTACGGGCTCTGGAGGAGGGTGATGGGAGCGCAGGAGGCTCCAGTCCTTGTTCTGAGACGAGCCAAGAAGCCTCTGGGGCCCGTGCTCCTCAAGTGAAGAAAAACCGGTGGAAGACGGCCTTTCCCTCTGCGGCCAGCCCTGACTCGAACAGCAGAGGTTCAGACCAGCAGGACAACACAGAGACAGGTGAGTCCGAATAATTATGCTATTGAAGGTGTGAATGAAAATACATCTCACTTGTTAAATGTTTTTAGTGTAAAAAAACAAACCAAAAAAAAACTTCTTCCATACTTAAATATATCTCTCCGTGTCCTGTACCACCTTTTTAAAGTCGTGGAGAGTGTTGCAGAAGGAGAAGACAAGGAAGCGGACAGTTCTGAGGAGAAAACAAAACCTGCAGTTAAAGAGGAGGTGGAAGCGCCTGAGCTCAAAGTGGAAACGCCTGAGCTCAAGGTAACAATGATGTTACTGTTACTAGCCATAATAAAAGTGAGCCTCTCTTTTTTAAGACTTGCTTTTGACTCTGAACACTTGTAGTTTCAGATTGGACAACTGGCTAACACCTTAACCAGCAAGATGGAGTTCCTGGGGATAAACAAAAAGGCGATCTCAAACTTTCAGTTGCTTCTGCTACAAACTGAGGTGAGAGGATAGTGGTTCTTCACCTAGCTTCCAGTTGTAGCTCTCCTTGCTCTCCTGAAATATTAAATCCGTAATCTTTTTTCAGCCATGTGGTAGTACTTAATATTTAAAATTCTCATCATAATCCATCACAAGGTGTCATTCTGGAAACTTACTGTAATTACTCTTTCATGTTAATCATACATCTTGTGACTCTTCTGTCTTTATCACCTCAACTATCTGAGCTTTTTTTCTCACTTATTTTTTTTTTTGTTTTGGGTCCCAGACTCGGATTGCTGACTGGAGGGAAGGCGCTCTGAATGGGGTCTATCTTCGCCGCCGACTACAAGAAGCTGCAGAACACATAAAATATTACGAACTTAACGCCACCCCTAAAGGCTGGTCCTGCCACTGGGACAGGTACGCGCTCCTTACCTTTCACATCTCTAAACTCCCTCGTCCCCCAAAAATCTTACCGTGTGACTACAACCCCCTCAGTGCCGAGGTTGCAGACTTTGTAACATGACTTGGGGAGAAGCTTAACCAGTCCGAGAGGATCAAAATACTTACCAGAAACAGACTCTTCAGGTTTCTGTGATGCAATCCTGGCACTCTGCCTTACACGTACTGGTAAGGGAGCATCCACTCTGGGCCAGCCTGCGTCCTGTTTAAATATACCTGCCACAGAGAGGACTCCCTGTCCCTATAACACAGACTCTTAAGCCCTTTGTTGTAAGGGCATTTTGTAGACTGATTATGGGTCCAGTCAGTGGAAAGATTGGGAGGGTGGGATGTATTATAGGAAAGATGGTTGCGTGGGAGAGCTTTGCACTTTACAGGACTACAACCCCCAGAATGCAATGCAGACAGAGTGATGCCCTGGAAGCGCGGAGTAACACGCATCAAATAAAAGGTGAAGATGGAGCAATGACGGGAATCCAGCAGGTCAGACCTACTCTATTTCATATGTCTTCCTGATTTTTATTTTCTTCTTTCTGATGTTAAATGAGTTGACTGTGTGCTTTGTTAATTTTCTGACCTATGGTTGTTGAATATAATGACGATGATAATGATGATGCTTCCTCCCTGGCGTCTTCCTGTGTCTGGGAGGAAATGGTTGTCTAAAACGGATCAAATGTGACAACCATGGTGTGAGCTGCTGATTGGTACTTTCAGGACCTAGAGATGATTTGTTTTGCTTTCTTTGTTTTTGAGAGCAAGGTGGGTTCCCTATCCACATCCATGACCACACTCCAATTGGGCCCTACTTTTTGGGCGGCTAAAGTCGCTGTCCATACCAACACTCCTGCCCCCCTACCGTGGCCATTATGTCCACTCCCTTGCCCCACTGTCCCAGGGTATCATGCCACTCAACCAATTGCCAGGCCGGCCGTTGAGACTCTTGCCCTCTATCTCTGTTGTCCCACTTTTTAGAGAGCACAGGCGGTATTTCTATGTAAACGACCGGACCAGTGCCTCCCAGTGGGATTTCCCAACAGAGGAGGATAAGAACGAAGATGCGAAGGGCTGCCAAGCTACCCAGACACAGATGTCCAGCCAAGAGGATGCCAAATCCTCTGCCCCCGCTGGAGGGCTCACAGGTCAGTCACAGTTTGCTGCTCCTCAGACCAGCCTGTTAAGTGTCTTTTTTAAATTAACTTATGATTATAAAGAAGTATATGGTATATAAAAATGCACATATTCATATTGAATGGATTATTTTTAGTGAATGTTGCTTTGCTGCATTAAATGCATGCCACGTGATAAAATGTTACCCTCGCTAACACCTCATTTTATGACCTTACAAAACAGGATCCACGTTTGCTTCTGCTGCTCCACCAGCACCTCCTCAGCCCAGTGCATCGTCCTTCTGGCCTCCATCTCAACCTCCTCTTCCTGCCAGCCCACCTCCGCCACCATCCAGCTACCCCCCGCCTCCACCTCTTCCCCCAGACTCACCACCTCCACCTCCTCCCCCTCCTGACAGCGATGGAGAGATCATGGAGGTGGAGATGGAAATGGATGATGATAACGACGGGGAGCCTCCGGCCCCTGGTACTGAAGAAGACGGCAGTGGGAGGCCTCCTTTACCTCCTGGTACTGCTAGCATGAAGGTATGGCAGTAATCAGGTTTCTTCTTTAGAGTCCTTATTTTTATGTTGTACTTGACAGTGTTTTACACATGTAAATTCAGCTGTTAACTCTTGTTGTATTTCTTGTTTCTCCCACAGATTGTGGAGTCTGCTCCCTTTGGGAAGGGTCAGAAACGTAAAGCCGGTCAGCTGAATAAAGCTATTATAGGCAGCAGTCCCATTCTCTACACCCAGCCTGCTGCCAGTGCAGGTACAACAATATTACTACTCAACATATGCAGTTATAGTACACATTAATCATAATAGGAACAACACCAGTGTAACACTCACTAAGGCAGTTCTCAATTAGGGTGTGGTATTTTAAACAAGTAATTCAAATACCTAACGAAGGTTTCTTTTCTTTGACTGCAGCTCCTATTATGTCAGCAACTGCCTACTGGGGTGTGCCGGCTGTCGCTGCCCCTTTGGTCCCTTGTGAACCTCCACCCCCACCTATCCCAGCCCTACCTCCTCAACCACCACTCCCACCATCCCAGCCACCGTATGAACCTCCCGGAGCCAAAGCTCTGCCCACAGACAAGACCAAGAAAGTGAAAAAGGATAAGGTTAGTATTGGAGTTAGCTTCAAGTTTCAAAGGAGGGTGGTAAATAAGTTAGAAGAAAATCTGTTTTAACCCAAGTGGTGTTCAGTAACTACAAACATGATTAAATCCAACATACAAATGAACCTGTTGTGTGTGTTTGCATATCTGCAGTCAAAGAAGAGTAAAATCAAAATGCCTTCGCTGGTGAAGAAGTGGCAGAACATCCAGAAGGAGCTGGATGAGGAGGAGAAGAGCAGCTCAAGTGACGAGGACAGGGACCAGCTTAACAAGAAGAGTATCGAGGAGTGGAAACAACAGCAGTTTGTGACGTATGTTTATGTTTAACTGGAGTTGTGTCATTTTGTTTTGTTATTTTTTACATCTGGGTAACATCTCACTAACTACTTCACATACTGTTTTTGATTCTACAGAGGAAAAGCGTCAAAGAACGCCAACTTTGAGGCACTTCCTGATGACTGGCGGCAGCGACTGAAGAAACGCAAGGTGGCGAATAATACGTAACACCTAGCCTGTGTCATACACCGGCCAGTTGACGTTTTCCACTCCTTTTATTATAAGGTCATCCTCCCCCAGCTTAAGTTTTGTTTTTATGATCTCTGGACTGTCGTTTTCTTGATGGAGACATTTAGAGGCCCTTACATGGCAGGCCATCACCAGAAGGGTTTGATGTCATTTTCACGTTTTTGTAGCCACTGTTGTAAATGTGCCAAATGTCTTGAGTTCATCAGAAATACTTCATCATTTTGTATAGACCCCACCTAGATGATGTTTGGAGGGATTGTCTATTTTATTGAGCATTTTTACAACTGTGTACATACAGTGTATAATGGGATACTCCCATGTTTTTGAAAAGGGGGGAAGTCATTGAACTTGTACATTTTGTAAAAAGTTATTAAACTGTTTTCCAAAGCCATATCTGTATTTGTTTTTATATTGTCTGTATTTTTTATGCATTAAAACAAAACTTTTTAATAGACTACTCACTCGTATTCTTTCAAAATCACTTTCATTAGAGGATTTCAATAATCCTCCTACAGTGACGTGTAATACTCGTGACACATTAGTTGCATACACATCATAACGCTGTTAGACTTGCAGATGTATCATGTTTTTATTCATAATATTGTACTCCCCCTCTAGAGACCTGTCTGTTAAACGTCTGAAGCTTGTAGATGAAAACAGTCACAGGTCTCATTTAGGACAATGGTGAGGGCACATACAGACAGGAGGATGAAAAGCTGCTCTTCTGGTGTATTCTGAACAACCCAGAGCTAAACATGCTCAAAACTGTGGAGACGACCGTGAGCTTCACCCACCCCCAACACTGCTGCCCATCACCAACATCAAAAAATGGATTTCAACTGTGTGATATTGATAAGTGAATGTTTTAGACACAGGGTAGGTGTACAGTGGTCTGGAGTTGAAATAGGTTGTGTTCATACTGTGATAGATCTGCATTGAAGTTTCCTGTATAAAAAGGTCATTTGGAGTGTGCAGGACTCTGGTGGCATCTGCATTATTCTATGCAGAGAGACAAGAAAACACTCAAACTGGTCAAGAGGGCCAGCTCTGTCTTGGACTGCCCCCTAGACTCCATAGAGAAACTATCTTATACTACACATACGTGTATGTAGATCTCTATATATATATATGTAAACATCAATAATATTTGCAGACAGAATAAGACACAATAGTTTAATGGCGCAGAGAGCAAATGATGCTGAAATAAATATGGTGAATGTAGCAGGTCACCATGGCAACCGCGGTGTTGTTGAGACAACCGGTTGCTGAGCAACGTCGCCTACCTCTTGAAAGATTTTTTCCAGGGGGGTCGTGGCAGCCGCCAAGTTTGCTGTTCGCTCTTGTGTTTATAAATGTTTGTTTTTTTTAAACGTATGCTTTGAGTACGGTTATTAAAATATAAGCGAGGTAAGTTGCTGGCAGATTGATATTGTAAAAACAATGTTGCGCAAGTTGAGAGCAACATAGGAGGAGTCAATTGACGATGTTAGAAGACGGAGGTTGTACGGCTTTGGGAGACTTGTTGGAGCTAGTTAACTAACAGTTAGACTAGTTGATGTTGTAACAATGCACCGAAAGGCCAACAGAAGAGTTTCCTTGTGTCTGAAAGGCAGCCGAGGATGGCTGTGAGAAATTCAACCCTCAGCACCGCACATGTAAGTTTTCACAATATTACCTCAGGATATCAGAAATGATTAACGAGAACTAGAGGTTACAGATGCATGCAAATAAACGTTGTTCCAAGGTTTCTTGTTAGTTTGTTCATTGATTGGTGCATGCCAATAACTTTCAAATAACCCCCAAATAAACACATTATCCCATAGATGTTTTTATAGCGTAAGATAATCATGTCTGAAACTTTAAACTGTTACATGCATGATATTTGATTCTATGGGAAAAGATGAATTTGGCTTTTAAAAAAATCAAATTTCTTCACGATGATAACACAATTCATCTTTGTATTATCCCGTTTACAAGCCTGGATACAACAATGATGACTTGCATTTCCCCCCAATCAGACAGAGAAAACATCAACCATGGCTGTCTCTGCTATCAGGAATTGGTGGAATAACTACCAGCTGGACAAATCGTCCACCAATGACTCCAACACAGAGGAAGACGAGGAGGAATTAACAGGGAGGAAGATGTGTAAGCTGTTCTCACAGAGGCTTTTTGATCAAATACACACGTATAGTCTAACTGCTGCTGAAGTAAGTTTCATAAAGTTCTGCATCAGCCTTTAGCTGTGAAGTGGACCGTCATATACAGGCTTGGGTTTTGCTTTTGGACAACACTTGTGTGAAATGGGAGCTCTTTTGTGATTGAGATAATTAAAGCCATCAGGTGCAGCATAATCCCTTTTAAATGGACAAGCTTGTTTGGTCTAGGTGAGATAAGGGGGCCAGACCTGATGAAAAATGTATATCCAATAGTGGAAGAACCAGAGCATGAAAGAACGGTTATTAACGATGTGATTCATGTCCCCATTCAGTGTCTATGAACCTGAATCAGACTCTGCGGACCAGGCAGCTGCTCATCAACTTTGATGCTGGCCGACCTGTTTTGAGTCTCAGGGCACCGCTGGACCTGGTTAACTTCCCGTCTATCTCCTGCCCCCGTTGGCCCATAGAGTGTGAGGTCATCAGTGACATTATCCATCACATTGGTAATTAGAAACACTTTTTTTTACTTTAATTTTTATAGTTTTTATGTGAACCCGGAAAAGATGGGGCCTGGAGTTTTTACACTGATAAAAATAAGGATATGAAAAAAATTGCACAAGTACAGGGAGATGAAAGAAAAGTGTTAGAAAAGTTAGAAAAATAAAAGATACATATATACATTTATATTTAAGGTTGTAAATCAAATCAAATCTCAGGTCCAAGATCACTGAGACCAATTGGCCCACTTCTTTCCAGAAAGGCCTAATATATGAAAATGTGAGCATGGTCTGCTGAAACCGATCCACACTCCCTCCAGCGGGAGTGCTGAGTAGAGGTAGACTGGGTCTCCCATAAGCTACACATCGTCTCTTGATATATCAGCTTCCCTTACCCAGTTTATGTAGTTGGTTGAATTTTTATTCATTAAGGTGAAGCCTTTGTGTAATTTCCTTATGATGCCTTTAGTGTTTTTTTTTTATTTTTTATTATAAGCATCAATGAGTATCAGGGTTATTCTTGAGCACCTTATTTCTTTTTTTAAAATGTAGGTACCGGTAGAAATCCTCTTTGCCCATAAGCCTGGCATAATTTGAACTCTTGTGTGACTTGGTATGTTACCTGATATGCACAAAGACTTATGGTGTTAATCAGCCTCTATCAGCTGCTATTGTTTACATGTAATAACACCAAGAGAGTGTGTGTTGTAGAGTGGGACCCCCCAGAGCCAGAGCTTTTCTACCAGCCTACAGGACAAGAGAGAACACCCATGCCAGTCGGAGAGGAGAGAGGCAAAGTGGTATACTGCACTGACCACGGTAACTTCTGACAAACGCATTTTTTTGTTTAACCACCAGGTTATATAGTACATTATGTTACCAGAGTGGTGTTGACAAATTTCTCTCAACATAAGATGATAGAAACCTAACACTTTGTGTTACTTCATGCCACAGCCTCCTCTTGGAGGGTAGATGATCTGTTTGAATGTAAGAGCATCTTGCAGCATAAATGTGCCTAACCTAACATGTGTATTTCATATTGATATCACAACATGATATACAGCTATGTTTTTATCAAAATTAGCATTTGATATTAACTATTTGTCTGTTCACACTCTTTCAAGCCACTAAGCGTCCCTTTTTCACCTGCTCCCGTGTTGGAGGAAGCAGAGGGCCGATTAAGAGCGCCACTCATGAGATCAATCTGACAGACTTCACCCTTGAGTTTGAGTCACGCTTTGAGAGTGGGAACCTTCAGAAGGCTGTGCAAGTGTGAGTTTCATTTAATGACTAGTTGTTTCAAGTTTTGAACCACTGCATTTTCATTTCTGTTAGTTTTTAACAACAAGTTACCCTTTCTCTCTGTGTGTCTCTGTTCAGGGGTGTCTATGACTATGAGCTCACCCTGCGCACAGACATGTACACCAAAAAGCACACGCAGTGGTTTTACTTCAGGGTGAGGAACATGAAGGCTGGAGTGACCTACCGCTTTACCATCATCAACTTGATGAAGAGCAGCAGCCTGTATTCTTATGGTATGAGACCCCTCCTCTATTCCGAGAAGGCTGCCAAGGAGCAAAGTGCTGGATGGCAACGCACCGGCTCTAATATCAGATACTACCGCAACATCAATCAGGTACGTGGAGTGTCTGACATGAGTTGGAAAATTTAAAAATGGTAACTTGTACATTTCCTACTTTTCCAACAGCTGCACTTTTCAGTTTGTGTTTTTGATTTGCAGAGATTAAAAACTATTTAAGTAGGTAATCCATCACAGAGAACATTTAATCATCTGCCAGAATTATGAAAGCACACCAGAGCAGCCAGACAGGATCTCTCTTAAAAACCATTATGTCTCTTTTCAGAACACAAAGGAGAACAACAGCGACACAATCAACCTGTACTCACTCACCTGGACTCTCCAGTTCCCCTATGACTCAGACACCTGCTACCTGGCCCACTGCTACCCCTACACCTATTCACACTTGCAGCGATACCTTAGGCGCATTTCTTCCAACCCAGCAGTTGCGTCTTACTGTACGCTACGGGTGTTGTGCCACAGCCTGGCTGGGAATGCTGTGTATGTGGTGACAATAACGTCCCGGGGGGTTGGCAGGTTAGAGGGCAGGATGAAGAAGGCTGTGGTGGTGACGGCCAGAGTGCACCCTGGAGAGACCAACAGCTCCTGGATGATGGAGGGGTTCCTAGACTTTCTGCTCGGGGACTCAGAGGATGCTCAGCTGCTTAGGGACACTTTTGTTTTTAAGGTGAGACCTTTTAAGGTCATAGTGTCACATCCGTGTGCACATCTGTATTGTCATTCTCGTCATTTGTGCTGCCGCAGGTGGTGCCGATGTTGAATCCAGATGGTGTGGTAGTGGGAAATTACCGCTGCTCCCTGGCAGGCAGGGACCTCAACAGAAATTACAAGACATTGCTCCGGGATTCTTTTCCCTGTGTTTGGCACACCCGAAACATGGTGGAAAGGTAAGACAGGACATGGACAAACACATTAAAACATGTATTACATCTTTTTGTAATTTAGAAGAAATTTTTTAATTTAGCTCTTCTTACTTAGAACAGAAAACAGTGAGCAAACCAGTTTGTTTTGTCTGGTTGAGGCTTAGAGTGGGCTATAGACAGAGTGAGAATAAAAATGAGAGGACAAAATGTGCAAACAACAAAGAACAAACAAACGCCAATTGCACATCTTCTTTCAATAAGAAGTGTGTTATTTAATTTGCTTTTATAGCAGAAGGCTGTCCAATTTTATAACAATATTGGACAACAATGGTACAACAATATTTCACTGCATGCACTTATTCTGAACTTAATCTGGAGGCAAAGTTGACTGACTTTCTAACTTAACTTTTTTCCATGGCATATCTGCCTCTATTACATAGTTGTTAGACATAAAGTACAGATAAAATAGAGAATGTTTCTGGCCAAGTTGCATAAAAACTGTTGTGGGTAGCATTAACTATTTACACTGTGTCTTGAAAAAATTCAATCATGGCTCATACTATACCTTTACTATACTATATTTGCATGCTCTCTGTTTTGTGCCCACATTTTTCTATTTGGAATATTCACGAGTGACTAAGTGACATTTTCTGGTCCCGTTATTCCTTATTTTCCTAGGCTGGTAGCTGAGATGGATGTAGTTCTTTACTGTGACTTTCATGGCCACAACCGTAAAAACAACGTCTTCATGTACGGTTGTAACAACCGAGGTGACGCTTCGCTGAAGCTTCATGAGAGAATCTTTCCACTAATGATGAGCAAGAATGCCAGCACTAAGGTAAGGAGAAACATATGACTTTTAGAACTGCAATTAAAGATTGTACATGTTATTTTTTTGGCCTTTTATGGACCCGTTTTAATTAGCTTACAAATATTCGAGTATGGACACCAACACCAATCTTTACAATATATAAAACACTTTTTCACAGACAGTGTTGATTCCTTGGTATTATTTTCAACATTCTAACATCTAAATCACTATCTTCCTTAGTTCTCCTTCAAGAGTTGTAAATTTCGGGTGCAGAAGAGCAAAGAAGGAACTGGACGAATTGCCATGTGGAGACTTGGCATCAAAAACAGCTACACTATGGAGGCCACTTTTGGAGGCTCCACTCTGGGTGAGTTCAGACTGTCCAAGTGTGTGTCTGTGTGTGTACACTTGCATGTCTCTTGCCTGAGGATCTATCATCTGTCTGACTGTTAGGTGACAGAAGAGGAACTCATTTTACTTCTCATGACCTGAAGTCCATTGGGTTTTACTTTTGTGACACTCTGCTGGACTACTGTGACCCTGATCCAGCCAAGGTGAGAGACAGAGACTCCTTCCACCACTGGAGGTCTTTATGTCACTCAAAGAAAGGGGAAATTGTATCCCCCAAAAATAAACTCCTTGTAAATGTTTCCTCTGTGCTTTTTATTTCAGACCAATAACTGTCTGACAGAGCTGGCAGTATTGTTGAGCAAACAGGTCAGAGAGAGGCTGGGCAAGGATTTGGGCATTGACTGTAACATCTCTGTGTCTGACCTGGAAACCAGGTGATATAGCTGTTTAGTATTACTATTTTAAATACAAATGCAAACAACATTTGGGCAATATGGGATATGTATAAAATGAAAATAAATAAAATAAAATTTTGTTTTCACAGCACCAGTGGGTCAAATAGTTCAGATTCTGACGGACTTCCAGTTCATTTACTGAACCAGCCAGAAACTGCACATCCAGAGGTACACTGACATAAATCTTCTCCTCCATGGAATAGTGTTTATTCCATGTAGTAGTTCATTTTCTCTGTGAGGTTAATTTCACATTTGGGTCATGTGAAAATCAGTTTTGATTCATACGTTCTCTTGTATCTGTTTGCCACATGCTTTGCTGTTCTCCACAGCAAACTCCAAAAAAGAAGAAAAAGAAACGCTTGAGGAGTCATAAAGAGAGGAACAGGCTGCGACCTGAGAGAGTAAAGAATAACACGCAGCCAAAAGTTGTGCAAAGCAGCATCAAAAATATTGTAAGAGACTAAATGTCCCATTAATCAGTGCACGATCTTCATGCATCTCTGACAAGACTGATGAGTGAACGGTGTTTGCAGGAGTCCAACCTGCCCAGTGAGAGTACCGCAGTTAAAGAGAGCATCCCAGAGAGGCCTGTTGGCAGACACAAGAAAAAATGGCAGGTATGGAGAATGAACGTGTGAATAAGTTTACTGAGAAGATTTCCTGAGCTGCTTCTGTTTAATATTTCTTTCTTTGTGAAGATAAATGGCCTCTTAAGAAAAGCAGTGATCCCTCCAGCCACAACTAACCCTGTGGAAGTCAGTCAGGTGACTATGTGGCAAGGCTGCAAGCCTGTACAGGTAAAGATGAACCACGTTCCTCACCAAAGTGTTAGATTATCAGCATATTTTTAGTAAGTTCTAATAGTGTGACAGTGACAGTTTGCAAGTTACCAGGTACTTCTTGTGAAGCAACAGAACGCAATCCCCAGTTTTGACTTCTATTTTGAGGACATTTCATTTCTGTGTTCCAGGAAAACTCTCTGGAAAACGTGAAAGCTGCATACCTTCATCACAGGGAAAAGGCATATCAACATGCCAGCACATACACAGCTCACACAGGTATGGCTATTCTAAAAATTGTCCCCACTCCCTCAGCTTTTACTCAACACTACCATCAGTTGGTGAAGATGTATTTTAAGTGTTTCATTGTCCATTACATAGATATTCTCCTGATGGTAGAGGCAAAAGTAGTTTGAACCATCAGTGCATTAGGAAACTTGCTGTATAGCAGTGAACCGTCTGCTTGACTTGCTTCCACAGAGGACACAGGGATGTATGCAGGACACTGGCGATGCCCCTCTCAGCTGCTACACCTCAGTGCTCTCCTTCCACCTGCACCCAATTCCATTCATTCCAACCAGAGACAGTGTCCCTGCCCCCGACAATCCTTTGTCTCCTATAACGTCTACAAAGGTTTGTGGTTTATGGAACTGAATTAATTCAAATGAATTAAAAGTCCAAACTTTCACCATCTCTCAGCCATTTCAAGTCTGCTTCGTCTCCCTCTTTTAGGGCTGCCATCTTGCCTTACAAGATCCCGCAGGTAAACCTCACAGAGACATTAGAAAACTACATCAACAAGTAGATAACTACATGTTGGGGTATGTTCTCATTCAGTGTTATGTTTCCTCTTTCGCAGGTCTCCCTCATCCATGTACGTCAAAATGATTCCAGACATGGTTCCAGCAAAGTGTTTGCTGTTCAACAGCCGGCATATTCTTGGAGACAGACACGCTTTACGGGTCTCCGAACGTCAGCAGAATATGGAACAGGAAGAAGATTCCTCAGAAGGTTTCATATGCACACAAATTATACTGATAAATTAAACTGTAATTGCCTTACTGATTTTTTTTTTTTTTTTTGTGGCAATAAAGTTGCTTCAGAAAAGCGTTTATTTTGTTTTGGACAAAATGAAAAAATGTCTTCTTTTTCTTTGTTACTTTTAGTTAACCTCACTCTTGTATACTGATCTTGTCATTTATTCAGGGCGGTTGTCACTGTTGAAATGTGTACCATTTGGAGAGCAGAACCAGAGACATCTCACCGCTGACATCACCCTACGAGAAACTGAGTCACACAGCAATTTATTTGTGCCTGTGACGAGGGGCACAGACCTTAGAGGAGAACAGTAAATTTACTCACTCACTTTGTCTATTCTGATTGTAACATAAGCCCTGATCTTTGTGCAGTCATGATAAGACAATAAATATGCATTTTACCTCATTGTTATGGTCTTTCAATGTGGTTTTCTCTTCTCAATATCTGTTTTCATTTTCCTCAGGCTGGGCAAAGAGACTTTGGGGGACAAAAAGGACATAGGTATTTTATCCCCTGTGTCGAAGCCTTCAGGTCTCATGAAGATGGAGCCTCCACGTCCACAGAGTGACATGCTAACTACGCTTCAGTCTAAAGTCATCAGGGGCTATCATTCTGGGAGAGAAAGCCAAATAAGTGCAGCTCAACGGGAAACAATGGTCACAAGATCATCACAGTCTGCATCACTGCGGACACCTTATTTATAATCGGGGAACTGCAGATTGAGTTTATTCTCTCTGTTCTGTGACGTGCTGTGAACCTCCTCTGATGGATACTTGAACTTCAACAGGTCTGTTAGATAACAGAAGTGCTGGAATAAAATGTTTATTACCTCATTCACTCAGATATCACGACGCAGTTCAAACTGCATAGAAGTGAAACCCTTTAGTAATAGTAAAACACCAATTTTTGTTTGATGTTTTCCTAATTCATATGTCCCCTTTATATTTTGATGAAAAATCTGGTGTTAATGATAGTGCTGTGTTGGTATTGATAAGGACAAGATTAAGAGATGACAAACCCATCATGCACGGACTCTCAGGAGTGCACTGACACAAAGTCTATGAAGCGTTGCATTGATATCCTAATAAATGATACATGGGCTGCTTGTTATGTTGATTAGCTTTATTGCAACACTACAAATCCAATCCAGTGGAATATAAAGTGAATAAAATACAAAAATAAATATGTTCAAATGTTTTTCTTTTCTCAGGAGGTAATATCACGTGTAGTACATGTAATACAAAAGTGGCACATCATTTGTTGTTGTCCTGTCTGCGACATCAGAGCTTTATTACTCAGTCAAACTGCCGGAGGTGAAATTGGCTTTCAGTGTGTCTGACCATGTCCCGTAGGGCGACAAAACCAGAGAGAGCCTGGATCATTCAGGAAAGAAAACATTTAAATTTTATGAAATCTAAAAAAACTTGAACAATGTGTCTATTTACCTATTAGTAGCTTTGTAAAGGAATGTAATTATACCTGTGTGAGTATGAATATGGCGAGAACGATGTGAACGCCTCTCTCCAGGGGTTGTATGAGAATGGCTTCATTGAACAGTTGAAACAGGATGAGTGGAAACTGCAGCAGGATGCTCAGCAGCCAAAATCCAGCCAACTCTGGGACCTTCCACAAACAAACAAAACAGGGATCACAATCTCTGCTTTGCATCTTTTTTGTTAGTGTTGTCTTCATCACTGTGTCTCAAACTATGGAACCACTGGTGAAACGTGACCTCCCAATAGGGCTACTTGGAGGAATCTCTTAAAATATCTACTATCAAAATACTTCAAAGTTTCTACTGAAACTAAACTATGGGATCACTAGATATGTAATTTTAAATAGGTTGTGTATTTTCTTAAATGTTTAGTTTAAACATCCTGGTATGTAGTCAGCTCGGATGCGACAAAAACACACTAAGCAGAGGTGAAATAACTGGTTCAAAAACTCTGCAATTGTTGCTCTGAATGGGAAAAATCAGGAACAGAAGTGCAGATCAAGAGTACCGCTTTCAAACAAATCAGCTTTAGTTCTTGAAGCAGTTTCATTAAGGATTCAACAACAATGAACAATCTTCCTATTAGTAATAAACCAGCCTCCTGTGTGAACTGTCTGCAGCTGAAAGGGGTCAGCCTATACTTCTGTATTTTAACGTCACTCATAATGGCAGTACTTTGTAAGCCTAATATTTTCAGAGGTGGTACGCAGTATAAAAAGTTTAAGAAACACTGGTCTACATCAACTACTTCCTCATGTTTGCGTGAGTGACGCACCAACCTTTTCTTGCAGGTTCCCGGCATAACCGAGAAAGAGTCTAATGGCCTCGATCAGAGTCATCACGATGAGAATAGTGACAAGGATGAACTTGTAGTAGTCTGGCAAGGCAGGATACTGATAGAAAAAACAATTACAACAAATCAGTTAAATGAAGTCAACTGAAATGAATGTTATTTATTTAAATGGGCTTTTAAGGCCTGGAATACTCATTTGTTTCCAGGTAGAAACACGAAAATTACCAACAATAATTCACTTGTATCAGCCTTCCAGGATCATTTAAGCACTTTTACCTTTATTTTGGTAGGCTACGGGGACCCTGCTGGTCACTTTCTCTCTTTTTGCCTTACCTTAAGTTGCAGCATTACAATTTCACTGATCCACCACAGGGGGAAGAACCACATGTTAAAGTACAGAGACATCTGGAGGGGGAGACTAGACAGGACTCGCTTGTCTGGGGGAGAAAAAAAGACACATACATGCATAAATAACCCAGTATCACCGACAGCTAATGTAAAGCTATGCTTTAAATGTAGCTTAATCCAGCTGTCCCCATCCTATCGCTGGTTAGCACAGTGAACATCAATGCTAGTTCGTCCATAAGGTCAGCTACATTTGGAGCTCACCGTGTGCTAAAAACGAGCCGTCCTCCTTTGTGAACGACTGTGTCCGACTCTGGTCAAATAAAACAGTCCGAGAAAAGTCCTCTAAACGTCTTCTAATCGTCTCCGGCATCTCCATCGTGTGAAATGCTCGCTGCTAAACACAAACAGAAGAGGAGGAGGAGACACACACACCGCCTCTTCCGCGGTGCAGCGACCGGACGCTGCCGTCGTCTCCATGGATACCGACGAAATCTCGTGTTTCCGCTCAAATCTCGCATGAAAAATGTTTTTTATTTATTTATTTATTTATTTTTATCCTGAACTGTGTTTAATATTGTTTTCCTCACACCAAAATGAACTTTAAACAAAAAGTTATTCTGTTAGTATTACTCTTTACGGTGTTTGAATTATTAGAGAAAGCACAATAAGAGGTTAAGTCACTCCCACTGAGAGTTTTGGTTTCACAGAAAATGAAACTTAACAAAGTGCAGTGTTGGAAGATGGCACAGAGCTGCAAAGGGCCACATGCTTTATCTTGTTCGATATGTTTGGATATTCTGAGGAGCCCTGTGACTCTTATGTGTGGCCACAGCTACTGTATGGACTGCATAAATGGCTACTGGGACCGGGAGGATCACATTGGTGTTTACAGCTGTCCTCAGTGCAGACACACTTTCCTCACCAGGCCTGTGCTGAACAAGAACACAGTGCTGGCTAATCTGGCTGAGAATATGTCAGGGGCAGGAGAGCCCATCCCTCCTGAGAAGGATGACAAATCTAGTCCAGGGTATGTGGAGTGTGATTTCTGCACTGTGAAGAAGCTGAAAGCTGTGAAGTCCTGCCTGGTGTGTTTGGCTTCTTACTGTGCCAGTCACTTGCAGCCTCACTATGAGTCTGCTGCTTTCAAAAGACACAAGCTAGTGGAAGTGTCTGCCTCCATGCAGGAGAAGATCTGCCCTAAGCATGACAAGTTGCTTGAAGTCTATTGTCGCAGTGATGGTCAGTGCATTTGCCTGCTTTGTGTGATGGATGAGCACAGAGGTCATGACACCGTCTCGGCTGCAGCAGAGAGGAAAGAGAAACAAGTAAGACTTTTGGCCAAAGTTTATGATTATCAATGTGTTGTTGTAGTTATCAGTCACTCTGTATGTCAGGTGTACATGTTAATCTGATTTTATTTTCAGAAACAATTCGGAAAGAAGAAACAAAGATACCAACAGGGAATACAGGCGAAAGAGAAACAGCTGAGGCAGCTGAGAATGAAAGTGAAAGCCCTGCAGGTGAATTGTCTTTAGATTATTTAAATTCATGCAATTAAATGCAATTCCTTTAGAGTGAGTGACATTGTTCTTTCTACTGTCAGTGTTCTGGAGATGCAGCGGTTGATCAGAATGAGAAAGTTTATTCTGAAATAGTTCTGATGGCTGATAAAAGGCGTTGTGCCATGAAGGACCTGATAAAAGATCAGGAGAAGGCTCTGGTGAGCCAAGCTGAGTCACTGGTGGATCGGCTGGAGAAAGAGATCTTGGCGTTGAAAAGGGGGGAGGATGAGCTGAAGCAGCTGTCAGTCACTGAGGATCATATTCATTTCCTGCAGGTACATGGATAGACGAATGCATGATTATTTTGTGAGTAGGGCTGTAGTTCATGTTGTGTTTCTCTTTTCTAGAGCTGCCAGACCATTTTTGACCGTCCAGAACCTGACGAGTCCTCTGATTTCAACGTTGATCTGCACACACCTTTCGACTTTGTAACAAAGGCCATTTCTGATTTGAGAGACAAAATGGAAAACATATCAAAAGCCATTGCAGTATTAACCCAGGAAAGTAAGAAAAAAGCACTTATTTATATCATGTATATTCATTTACTGTATGTGATATTGTATAAATAGACAGTTTACCAAAATGTTCATGTTTTATGCTTCTAGTACAGGCTGATCCTGATCCTAAGACAAGACAGGAGCTCTGCATCTGTAAGTCATTTCTGTAGCATAAATATCCCTTTTTTTAAAAGGCCACTGTACTTCCAATGTACTAAACTCATCACATTGAACTGTCTGCATTTCAGATTACTGCCACCTCACTTTGGATCCCAACACGGCATTTGAACACCTACTGCTCTCTCAGGAAAACAGCAGAGTAACCTGGACGAAAAAACCCCAGAGTTATCCATACCACGCTGAGAGATTCACTGAGTTTGATCAAGTTTTGTGCATTGAAGGTTTATCTGGAGCTTGCTATTGGGAGGTTGAATGGCAGGGGCCCAGGGTTGAGATTGCTATGTGCTATAAAGGGGCAGAGCTGGTAGAAAGTGCATTTGGATACACAGACCAGTCCTGGTGCATTTCCCTTTCCAAATCTGGTTGCACCTTTTGGCACGGTGGTGCAATCAGTAACAAAATATCCACCCCGTGCTCCTCCACTGTAGGAGTGTATCTGAACCATAAGGCAGGGAGTCTGTCCTTCTACAGTGTGTCTGCTTCTGATCAAATGATGCTCCTTCACAAGGTTCAGACCACATTCTCCCAGCCTCTGTACCCGGGGTTCATGGTCTCCAGAGGTGCTTCAGTCCAGATAAAGGGTAGAAAGGGTACACCAAAGTAAAGAGCAGCCACAGTTGCTCAAGTGACACTTCAGATACAATATTGTCTTTGCACTCTTATCTTGTGTATGCATTAAAAAACAGTGCTGCAAAGGTCACGCTAAAAATATTGTTTATCATTGCTCATTATACTTAAAGCTTTACTTCATTCTTTAAAATGTTCTTTATTTGCAAGAAAACACTGATGTGAGTTTTTTCCCCAAGTGCTTCTGTTTGTATGTTTCATGTTTCTGATCCTGTAATGAATCCATTTTAATTCAGAATTTCATTGCTTGATACTAAGAATAAGATTTGACTTTACCAATTAAATGTTCATAAATAACAGAGGTCAGTTTCCTCTAGCTTAGGCATGTGTTTACTAATGCCAATAAAATCATAAAACTGTAAAAGACTGTTAAATGTTCATTTTATTGGTGCATATAATGGTATAAATATTAGGTATCATGGATATGGGAAGTAGGGGTGTTGAGGGGGCTGTAGCACCACAAGGAGCTGAAAGATGCTAAAGGGGGAGGGCTGCAGAGTTATATAGTTTTCTGTGGGTTCATCACTATAAGTAACCTCATTGCCATACATATAATCTTTTAATCAATTGTAAATAGTATTTGAGTATTTCTTAACTCCAACATGTGATTATATCCTTTACACTAAAGTTCAATAGTTTAACTCAAGTAGAGTTTGAAACCTGTTTGAGCCTGATAATGTTACTTTGTTTTTGACTGACGCTCACACAGACAGCACAGTCACTGTGCCACTGAGAGTAAACAGCCAACAAGCCACTCCTCCAGGAAGAGTGAAAGTAACTTAGTCAGTCAGTCTGAGCGGGAGAAAATGGCTTGCCGTCAGGAACTGTTCGACTGCTCTGTCTGTTTACAGTTACTGGAGGATCCAGTGACTACTGCCTGTGGACACAGTTACTGTATGAAGTGCCTCAATACCTTCTGGGATACAAACAACAACGGGGGAACAATGTACAGCTGCCCTCAGTGCAGGCAGACTTTCTCCCCAAGGCCTGTTCTGATGAGGAACACACTCCTGGGTGATCTGTTGGAGGAACACAAGAAGACAATCAGTCAAAGTGCTGCCGACACCTTTGCTGAACCTGGTGATGTGCCGTGTGATGTTTGCACAGGTAGAAAAAGAAAAGCTTCCACCTTCTGTCTCGTCTGTTTGGTCTCTTACTGTGAGACTCACCTGAAGCCTCACTTTGAAGTGCCTCCATTAAGAAAACACAATCTGATTCAAGCCTCTGCAAGGGTCAAAGACAGCATCTGTGGCCGTCATGACAAACTTTTGGAGATTTACTGCCGCACTGATCAGCAGTTCTTATGCCTGCTATGTGTGATGGGTGAGCATAAACACCATGACACTGTGGCAGTCGCAGCAGAAATGTGTCAAATGCAGGTAATTCAGTTCAACACCACGGTGAAGTCATTCGTCAGCCGTCCTTTTAATGTCACTGAAAAAGTTTGTTTTCCAACAGATACAACTGGACTGGTCCAAACAGGAAATAGCAGACAGAGTGTTGGAGTCAGAGAGGAAAATGGCGGAGCTGAGAGAGGCTGCAGACTCAATAAGAGTGAGTGTTATCCATAAACATAAGTATGAGTATTCCTTTACTTCTTTTTCTAAGATGTCCTAGAAAAGAGGAAGTATGTGGGTGTGTGTATGTGTCTTAAATTTTGTTCTGCAGTGGAATTTCCCTTCTCTTTATGGGCATGAAGTGAAGCAAAACAAGGAAGAAAAACACTGAGCCGCAGACACGTTAAATACAACATCTGATGATGTAAATGAGTGCTTCATGCTTACTTTAATGGTGTATCTAGCCTATGCAACTGTGAGTCTGTACTGGTTGATTTATAGTGAATAAATAGTACAACATTTTTCAATTTCAAGGGAAGAAAACAGTGTTTGGTATATGCATACAGGTACAGTAATCTTAACCCAACTTTTATTTATGACATTCTAAAGCACAAAGCAATAGCCAAGATTGTTATAGAATTTTCTATCCTTAGGTTACACGAGGTCACGTGTGGGCCTTGAGGTCCTCAGCAGTATTAGTTATTTTGCTTTGACTGGGAACAGTAGGTGCCAGCCTATCTCAACACTGTGGTGGCCAGGGTCGAAGAGGCCTGTTGCTGCCTTCCTAGTCATAATAGATATCTTGCCGTTGATGTTCTAAACAGACAACAGTGTCTCCAGACTAGAATGTGCTGACAATAACACCTGCATAAAGTCTATCCAC
Source organism: Larimichthys crocea (assembly GCF_000972845.2). Lineage (NCBI taxonomy): Eukaryota > Metazoa > Chordata > Actinopteri > Sciaenidae > Larimichthys > Larimichthys crocea. The sequence continues at coordinate 5,542,233 of NC_040031.1, forward strand.
CAGCATGAGTTGGGCACAATGTGAGACCGACTCAGACACTTCTGATGAACTTTGAGAGTGTCTCTAATTCTCCTTGGCCAAGCGTCAATAAATAATACAGCATAAGACATCAGAGGCTCCTGAACACTTTCTTACCTCCTGACCTCACCATTGACCTTCGACTTTAGCAATTTCTCCACAACAAAGATCATGAAACAAAAGTTGGACATAGGATTGATATCACTTTCATCCTCTCATTCTCTTTCTGTCAAATATGAAGCTATAACCAGCAGTTCATTAGCTTAGCTCAGCATAAAGTCTCTGGAGGGAAACAGCTAGCCTATCTCTGTCCAAAGGTAAACTAATCCTCTTTTGAAGTTGACTTCCTGGAGTCAGTGCAAGCAGTCCCGGCCCTGACGAAGATTTAAGGTGGTGCCTCCCTTGCATTGCAGCACTGCCAATTTACATATAAACACAACATACATATTTATATAATATATATATATATAGATATAATATATATATATATATATATATATATATATATATATAATATATAATATATATATATATATATAATATAAATAATAGATAAATAGCTTACACAAAGTATAAGATTTAACTACCCACAAAATAAAAACTGTAAACAAGAGGTGGGGGTGACAGAAGGATCGCTTGATGTTGCTAAATTGGAGATAACTGGTGACTGGGTGGGATTCAGATATCTCAACAGCACATCTGAAGAGAGATGAGGAGTGTCTGAAACCGTTGTGTCTAATCAGTAAAATCATAAGTCTAATCATAAAAAAAATTGGAAGAATAAAATGAAACCAAATAATAAAAATGGAAAACCTAAGAGAGGCTTGATTTCCACTATTCTGTACATGTATCATATACACTGCAATTATTTCTGAAATGTTACTATCGTTCTGCAACAGACAAATAAATACATGACATCATCTTTACTGTACCTCTTCTTTTCTTCCTTCCCCCGAGCACCAGAGAGATTTGGTGTCTTCACATTATTATTGTCAATCACAAGGTGACGTCACAAAAAACTGAGAGCAGGTACAGTCTAATCAGTCAGAGGAGAGGGGGCTTAGGAAAGTGTTATTGTTATTATTATTTAGTAGGCTTTGCTTTTCAGTTTTCATATCAACAAATAATAGTACCAATGAGTTTTAGTATAAGAAAAGTGAAAGTTATTCCCCATCATCATCATTGTTTTACCTGAATTATTGCATGTTTCTTTCAAGGATGCTGCATGGGAGGCGAGTGATAACTTTGAGCAACTGTGTGTGGAGCAAATCCGCTTTGTGGAGAAGAAGCGCTCAGAGATGAGAGATAAAATTGGAGAAGCTGAGAAGGCTGGAGTGGACTGGACCAACAGTCATCTTGCACAACTGAAGCGTGAAGTGCTTGAGCTGAGGAGGAGACAGGAAAAACTCAACCAACTTTCACAAACAGGGGACCCTGTTAACTTTTTTCAGGTGATGTAGAGACTTTGGGAGTGTTTACCATATTGTATCCACTCTTTGAAGCGTTTTTGTGAATAGGTTTGTTTGTCTTGTGCAGGGTTTTCAGGCCCTGGGAAATCCACCTGCATTCACAGACTTATATGAAAGACCTGACATGCTGGTCAAGTTTGTCACTGCACAGAAAGATAAACTGAAAAATATGTGCAGCAAAGAAAAGAATGAAATATTCAGTCAATCTGAAAAAACTTTGTGTAAGTACGACCCATCTGGATCTCTAAACCTTATTGTTAATGTATAGACAGAATAATCAGTTTGTTTTATTTCCTTTTTGTCACAGTGTCAGCAAAAATGCCAAGCCTGAAAAAAATACCAAGAATATCCATTCTGCCAAAAAACAGGAGTAAGCATGATTTGAGTGGTATAAATATCTGCATACATACAGAATATGTATGTATATATCAAGTAAATTTTCATCTGTTTCATCTGTCCCTGCAGACTCAAATGTGGAGGTGGATCCCAACACCGTAGCTGCATGTCTTTCCTTGTCTGATAAAAACAGAGAGATATCGTGGAGCGGTGTGGACCAGGCTCATCCCGATCACCCTGACAGATTCACCTACTTTAACCAGGCTCTGTGCCAAAAAGGCCTTACAGGCAGCCACTACTGGGAGGTGGAGTGGGATGGTGGCATTGTTGAGTTAGCTGTGTCGTACAAAAACATTAAAAGAAAGGGTTCCGGCAAAGATTGCTGTTTTGGCCACAATAATCTCTCCTGGAAATTAATCTGCTCTTCGTCCGGTTGCAGGTTTTGGCACGATAATATTCACAAAGGCAACATTCCTCCGGTTCACTCCCGCAGAGTAGGCATACACCTTGATTACGAAGCAGGAAGTCTGAGCTTCTACAATGTTTCTGACCCTGACACGTTGACACTGCTCCACCAAATCCAGACCACCTTCACTAAACCTCTCTATCCTGGGTTTTCTGTTGATTTAGGTTCAACGCTTAAAATATGCAACATTTAAGCAACATTAATCACTACTGTCTATTTCAAAGGTTTTAGCTACAAGACAGAAAACCACAAGTAAATATTAACATATGCAGCATATTTGTGGGTCGTTTTAATTATTAATTACCACATTTAATGCCTTTTCAGTAGCAATGATGATAAACTCCAGAAGTAACAAAATAAAGTAAAAGTAATCTGAAAACCTTACACATTTACACATGTTGAGTCTGACGATTCCAAGAGATATTACTTATTTTAATTACAAAACTTTATATTGTGTCATTTTATGATTAAATCATTTTTTTTATTCTTTTTTGTGCCACATGGTGTATGTCCTTCAAGCCTCAAAGTTCACATTAGGGTGCAGTAACTTGTAGTCTGATTTATATTGTGACGAGAGCTTAGAATATATAAATTGTCATATTGTATGTTTTGTCTCAACTGGTTTTATGGTTTATTTCATGTTTTTGTTGTGTTGTTTGTTACATGTTGGAGAACTACAATGGAAATAAGTCTTACTGTCTTTTAATTCTTGATGACTGTAACTACTGCTGTGCATATTCTGTATTTTTAATTATCCAAAAAAATCAATCAAGCAGACATCAATTTAGCTTAATAGACTCAAATAAAGGACCATGCTTTCATAACGATATGTCTATTAAATATGATTTAATGCAATATTATTTACTTATCTCAGAATATATCACTATTATACAGCACAAAATAACAGTTTAAAACACATTTTATCTGCACACATCCATAAAACAACAAATTATAATAATTTACACAGTTCAGCTCACAATTTCCCAAGCTAGACATTTTGACATAGTAACATGCAGCGCCAGCGCCACTGACAGACATCATGATGAAGACAGTCATAAAATAGATTCAATAGAGGCTGTTGTGTAGGAGCGATCCACAGTGTCGTAGAAGCGCAGACAGGCCTTGTAATGCAGCAGCTTCTCTGTCAGAGGGCTGATGGTCAGTGCTTTACCCTGCACACTCAGGTCTATGTACCTGGACAACATCAGAAGAAACAAACGGAAAAAAAAACATGTTTTTAAAGCATCGGAGAGAAAACGTCACAAATTAATAATATTTCCCAGCATTTGTAAAAGCACCTACAATTATCTGTAATGTCTTTAAAAATGGCACACACACTTCAATCCATACATGGCAGCGTTTATTATGTACAATTAATACACTAATTGGAGTGTATCCAACCTTATACTCCAGGTAATTAGAATTAACACCTTACCTGTAAGATACACTCCAACACACAAGGGTGTTTATAGCCATCAGTGTGGCCAGGAGGAAGAAGAATCTCTCCAGATTCCCGTCACGCAGTGTGTTTGGGTAGAAGTTACCTGTAATGAAATCAGCATCAGTCCCATCTTATGTTAAAAATGTATTTTTCAATCACATTCAAGTATCACTATCATTTGTTATTGGAAGAAAACATGCAGTATTCATTTTACCTCCAGAGAGAAAGTACACAAGCTGAATGAGGAAAGCTCCGAGAAAGCAGCCCCCTCCATAGGACAGAGTGAGGAAGTGCAGGGAGATCCCTCTGATGTGGCTCGGAGTCAGTTGGAAAGATATGAGGGAACCTGCCAGGGAGGATGTGAAATGTCAATTGGTGTCAATGTGTGTCAGTTGGTTTGAACTAACTAACTAACTGATGTGATAAAACAGAGGTTTTGGGGAAAGATGTAAGGTCAGCATTTAATAAAGAAATGGAGGCTTTAAGTCGGTCACTTACATGCAGGGGTGACAAGAGCCTCTGCAAGTCCGAGTAGGATATACTGAGGGGCCAGCTGGAAACACGGCATGGACGACACTTGCAGAACTTTTCCAGACAGAGTCTGCTCCACCAGAGGATAAGCCTTCCTCTGCAGCTCAGACAAACCTGCCGCCAGGACAGACAAAGTGGCACATGCATGGCCCAGAGCTGGAAAGGGAGGATGGACAGGGAGGGGTGATGAGAGAGGGGGCTGCAGAATAATTACAGGAGGAAAGAGGGAGGATGAGAGAGGCAGAAAAGCAAGAGAGACACAGGGATGTTTAGGTGAAGACATTATAAATGATGGGTGCATTAGTGGGGGATGAGCATGTGTGCACAGAGAAATACTCACTGATGACTTTTGCAGGAGCCAGAGGAGTTTTATCCATGGAGAGGTAACAAGTTGTCACACACTCAATCACTGGGGCTAAGAGCAGCAGAGGGAGGATGCTGATCACATTCATGGCCCCGATAGGCAACAGGAGGTTGCTCAGGTGAAGGTTTGAGTTCATCGTCTGTATGTAGTAACCTGAGGGAATCTGTAGGAAAAAAACATGGACATTATCCTTTTTCATGCTTCATAATAAAGACCATTTATATTCCCTATTCCCTATATTGATCTACCTGTGTGATGCAGGCTCTGTATAGCAGCTGAAGCCCATAAAGAGGGAAGAGCTTGGCCAAGACTTTGACGTTCTCTACATGTGTTTCGCTGTAACGTCCACCATTGTTCTCCTTGGCACGGTCCAACCAAGATGCTACATCTCCACTCAGGTGGCGATAGTGGAGGCAGCACATCTTGAAAGAGTTCAAGAAAACCCCCAGTGTGGTCAGCAATGATCCACCTATGACAGACAAAAGAAGGAACAGAATTGTGTCTTTATACTGTGTGAGTCATTACAAGTTCATGTTTAATGGTGTTTACGTTATATTTATTGATGTATGTCACCTTTCTTGGGTTTATAGGTGAGTTTGCTCCGTATCATGTGTATGGCCAGTAGAGCCAGCAGCACAGAGGTGAACGGGATAAGGAAGCCCAGATTGTTAGCCACAGATTGCTGGATATAGGCAATACCCAGAAACACCACAGTGGAGTTCAAGTTGACCAACCAGTAGAACCTGAGCAAAAAAACAAAACAGATATCACACTGACAAGTCCTTCATTTCATGAACATAGTGATTAAACATTTGGTCTACCATCTGAGTCCAGACTAAAATGCTGTGTATGTTGTACATGCATTCATGGTCTCCAGAAGATGAATCTTATGGACTCTGGTGATCTCCCGACTTTTCATCTAGTATCATCATAATTTTAATCAGCTGTACTTTGTGTCTGGTGCTAATTAGTAAAACATAGTAACATCATAGTAACAAGATCAATGGGCTGCCTGCCTGAGTCTGATTAGTGGCTAGTAGTGAATGACTGTATTCAGATGGCAAACCACCCACCAGTTAAAGAAGGACAGGAGCTGGTGCTGATTGTAACCCTGCAGGCTGTAAGCTCCCATGGGACAGAGGATGGCCCGGATACCACCGATACCCAGTGCAGCAGCCAGGAGGCCGGTGTAGAACAAGATCTGCTGCTCCCGATGTTCCAGCTGGTGCGTCATGTGATGAGTATCAATGTAGAAATCTTCGAACGGGAATGCCACCACGGGCAGCATGGCTGTGCCTAGAGAGTGTGATGACAGGTGGAGTTCACGGCATGTAGTTGCAGCTAGATTTCAAACAAGAGTGTGACTTCACGGAAGCAGAGCCATGACTAAGCACTTACATAGAGTTAGGAACAGTCTTGAAATGGGGTCACAGTAAAGGTAAAGATCCACAATGACTAATATGTCAGGTGGTTGTGCATCTACTATCTTTATTTAACATATTCAGACAAATCTCTGTATCTATATCTGTCTTCTAAACTGGTTCAATTGATCCCCCAGTAGATTTGTGTACATAATAATATGCAATATAATAATATTACAGAAGCTTACAGGCTTTGAAACTAAATGAACCTTCATCACATCAGACAACATGTAACAACCTTTAATTTGCTGTGTCTTACCAAAGAAATGAAGGAAAGCACACAAGTAGAGCACTTTGGTCCTTCCCAAGCAGGTTTCTGCAAACCACCCAGCCAGAACAGGGGTCAGGGTGCTGGCTCCAACAAAGCACAGGTTGACTGTCGCAGCCAAGTAGTTATTGTAGCCCAGCTTCACAGTGCAGAAGATAATCATGTTGCATACAATCCCAAAGAAAGTGAATCTTTCACAAAGCTCCACAAGCAGTACACAGATGATAACCTGGAGCTTCTTTCTGGTCTTCCTCGGTGGTCCCCTGTCTGAATAAGGGGTCTGGGAGGGTCGTCGCAGTTGGCTTCTGCCCCCTGGCAGTCTCTGAATGTCCCCAGGCAACATACCACCTGGCCAACCTGCTGGCTGCTGGGCTGCTTGGTTGGCTGGATGCAGTTGACTCTTGACCACGCAGAACTCTGAATGTCCTGCGGCAACAGGACCAGCAGAGGCTAGAGCAAGAATCCCTCACCTTGGTGTGAGTCCGGAGCTGGACTGGAGACACGTAGGACTGGACACACCTACCTGCATTCTGCACGTGCTAGTGGGTGATTATCCTCCTGTGACATGATCTTACTCAGATCTATGGGCGCCTCACAGAGGAGTGATGGATGGGAGCGATGTAGAGAGCTTAACAGAAATATTTCTTTAATTACCAAGATACGAAGATGTGATTATTGTTTGCTTTATTAATGTTTTACACAGAGCAGTGGTGGAAAGTAACTGAGTACATTTACTCATTTACTCTACTAAGAACAATTTTGAGGTACTTTTAGTGTTGTTTTATATTTTTACATTCCAGAAGATTTTTATTCTACAATTATTTGACATCTTACGTTTCTGGTTACTCTGTAGATTCAGATTATTAAAAGAAAATATAATCAACAAATAAATTATAAAGTATTTGTATACATGAAGCTACCCAGCAGTATATGTTAAGTAGTTACAATCAACATGTTTTCCATATTTCAGTAAATGTTTCTACTGAACATAGTAACAGATTCAATGATAATAACAACTCAGTAACATATGTGACCACAGCCGTGAGCTTTAGCATTAGAAGGAAAAAAAAGTGCTGCAGGTAATTACAGACACTCACAAAATGTCTCATCTCATTGTGAAAACAGCTCTTCAGTGTATTAGTGCATTTTAGAAAGCCTGCTGCTAATTAGACTGATAATGTTAAGTGAGAGTGAGACGGAGTGCACGGGCAGGTTAGCTTCAACTGGATCAGACTAGTGGACAACAACTCTGCAGTAAACTCATTGTCAGAAACACAATTGGAAAGCAGAGCCCAAAGAATACCTGCTCACAAACCACAAACAGCCAATTATAAAACATAAATTATTTAAATTGTTTCATTAACTTCCCATTTTTCACTCAATATCACCAAAATAAATGAATTTATATGTGTATTGTAAAACTTAAACAAAGCTGGGCCATCTTTATGTGTTGTGATTACTTTCTTTCATTATAAGCTAATATGAAGAGAGGAATCAGTGGTCTTGCTGTTAAGTTGTGTCACAACCTGGCTCTTTGGGCCATGATGCTGTTAAGTTGTGTCACAACCTGGCTCTTTGGGCCATGACAAAACCAGAGTTGCATTGTTTTTAGGAGGTTAACATATTTATTTATTTAACATAAAGCAACGGAAAATAGAACAAATGTTACAAATGGGATGTGGACGTCAGTATTATCAGTGGTGTAGGACGTGCATGTGTGTAAAATGTGGTGAATGTGTGTTGTCAGGTGCATTTAACTAAAAAAGAAAAGAAGGGTTAACCCTGCGGCTGCCACACCACTCCACGGATGTCTGCTGGAGAGGGAGGGAGAGAGACAATGAATGAGTCGTGGGCCTTTATAATCTCAGCTCACAGACCGAAATCCCACCGGAAGGCCACTGCCTCAGCAGCAGCCACAGCTGTAACAAGATGCTTTCTGTTGTTGTAAATATTTTGCCTTATTTTTCTTAGATATCTTTCTAACTTGTGTTTATTTTTTATATTTTATATTTAATATTGCTGTCTGCACCAGGGATATGAGGGAAACACCATTTCAATTCTCTGTAGCATTGACAATAAAGCTGACAAGAAAGTGTATGAAACAATACCTAGAATTAGAACAGGTTTAAATCTAAATATATAAACGTAGATATCAAATAAACAACAGGAGGAAAGTGGCAGATATAAACTAACTGGTTGCTAACGGTGCAAGAGACGGCCGTTTAAAGGCGTCCGTCGTCACCATGGTTACGGAGTGAAGCGTCCAGTTGAGCGTGGTGTATCATGGGAAAAAGAGTTGTTTGCGGAATCGGTTGCAGCGTTTGTTGAAGAGACTTTTAAAAGCGACTTTTCTTCAATTACACGAGCACAGGTAGATTATATATCCGCCCTTATTACAACGTTAGCTGCATACACTGCACATGTACCCCGCGGAGTTAGCTAATACTTTAGCATTGAACGTTAAGATAATATTAAAGCTAAGTCGGCTAATGCTAACGTTAGCCTCACTTTGCTACGTGATTAAACTTCCGTTAGTTAAACGGTTAAACGATTAAATCGGTTAATTAGTTGTATCTGCGTGTTGTGCCTATAACTTAGAAGTTGCGTGGGTTTGTCCGGTGTTGGTTAACAGACATAAATCACATGTAACCTGTTGTAAACATGATCATGTGTTTCAGTCAGGGATGTCTGGACGGAGGTTGCCGATCTGTCCTGCCTCTGCGTCCAAAGGCTTCAGCTCGACCCCGGTCAAAACAAGCCAGGGGCAAGACTTCCACACATCCAAGGGCTTGGACGACGGCGTCCTATCCGACGACGAAGACACATTTTCTCTGCTGTCTCCCATCTATCATGACAGTTTTGATAGCGATGAGGACCTGGAGCACAGCCCGGCTCAGCAGACTTCACCCAGGCCGAGCTGCAGCGTGTCACCAGTCCGGTACTGCTGATACTTCAGACCGCCATAGAGAAAATGTTTCAGACAGACACGACGTATAAAGAGTAGATAATGAATAATTGAACATCTGTTTTTGTTATAGTTGTGAGCTGCCGAGAACTCCTTCAGAGCAGATGTTGAATGCAGCTGTGCAGCCTGCAGGCTCCCCGACTCTCAGTGCATGGGAACTGTGGCTGGTGAACAAAGCCAAAGAAGACCGACTCAAACTGGAAAAGAAAGCAGAAGAGGTAAAACACACTGTGTAACTCCAGCACTTTGTTTGCTAATAATGATCATACTTTTACATCCTGACTAACATTTTGTATGGTTTGCATTAGGAGCGGTTACTGAAGGAAAAACAAGAACAACAAGAAAGGGAGCAGGAACATAAAAAGATTGTCGTGCAAGGGAAGATCCAAGAATGGCTAAATATGAAGAGAGAACAGGTAGCTCACACAAAAGTGTCATAATATTGACTGTAATTTGTAAGTTTAATTACATAGTAATGTCACGCTTTCCAACCTTGATGTTTCATGTTTGTTTTCTTCTTTTTTTTTTCCCAGGAAAAGCATGAGCAACTTGTAAAGCAGAGCAAAGAGGAAGAGGAGATACAGAGGCAGCGGGAGAAACAGAGGGAGATTGAACAGAAAGCTCAGGAAAAGTACAAACACTGGCTGCAAAAGAAGAACCAAGAAAAAATAGAGACAGAAAAGAAGGAAAAGGTAATTTATTTAAGTTGTTCTGCTTTTAGTGAAAGGTTTTTTAAGTTATTTGTTATTAATTACAAGATCCTTTTTTACTTGACAGGAGGAAGCCGCTCTGAAGGCGGAGCAGGAGAAGGAACGCCGCAGGAGGGCAGAAGAGAAGTTTAAGGAATGGCTGGCAAAAGCTGATGAAAAGAGCAGAGCTAGTCCCAGATCACCAAACTACCCAACAAGTAAGGCAATTTCAGTCATCTGGGAATTATTAACAATGACACCATGTAGCAGTTTATGTTGATTTCAGACTGCTTTAAATGTGATTGTAGCTTTTCAGGTTCCTTGTTGATATTTGTTCATTTTTAGTATTGTAATTGTTTGATTTTTTTTTTTCCAGTTCCCTATGATAAATCCTACCCATCACCCAGCTTCTACAATCCGATCCCCTGGAAGCCAATTCACGTCCCTCCTCCAGAACCGTCACAGAATAAGACGTCTGCCAAGAAACCCCAGAAAAATCGGAAATGCCAGCAAAGCCCCAGCACCGCCTTTAGACTGAGAAACTCTGCGAGTGCAGGGCCGTTGCTGCACAGGAGATGACACAGCAGACTGACGTCTATGACTATGATATGGTAGCTTAGCTACGGCTCAAATATGATTTCACCACGACTCATCCACACCACCACAGCATCTGTACTGAGACTCTGCTGAATCACAGGAGTATTTCTGTTCTCTAATATGGCTGTGGTAATTAAGACATGCTACCATATCTGTATTTTAAGTTGTTATATTTTGTTGTACACTGGAGTGAATGTGTAATAATGCACTATTAGCTCAGATTAGATTATATGTCAGGATGTATGTATATTTGAGTTTTGGAATTTAGAATATTTATATGATTTCCTCAAAGATGTTTATAATTTGTCCTGATGCTTAAGTCTGCTTCTGTGCCATAATAATGTCAAGCTCAAGCGTTGGCTAGACATATAAAGGTCCAGTGTGTGAGATTTAAAGGGCTCTGTTTGAAGAATGTGGTAGAAATGGAATATAATCTATGTTTTCATTAGTGTGTAATCGCCTGAAAATAAGAACTGTTATGTTTTTGTTACCTTAGAATGAGACTTTTATAGCTACAGGTCCAAGCTACATGGTCCACCATGTTGAACCAGCATGTTTTTACAGTAGCCCAGAATGGATAAACTAAAGTCTGGTTTTAGATTAAGAAAGGGTGAGATGATACATTTGCAATCAGCAACTAAACCACTAGATGCCACTAAATCCTACAAACTGGTCCTTGAAAAGCCTGGAGACTATGTTGTATCATCCTGGAATCTATCTGGATAAAGGCGGCATCATCTGAGCTCCCCTCTTGTCCTTCTCTTGTTTGTGCAACGACTGAGTGGTCAACAAAACCACAATTAATAAGGCATCAACCACACACAGTCACACAGCACAAAGAAGGTGGTTGGTGGTCACAGCCAAAGATAGACCCAGCTCGGTCAAGTGCCCCTCACACTCACACATTGTTCTGTGTCCAGCTGTGCCTTGTTCCTCTGTGGGCTGAGATGACGACAGAAACGAGCGAGGGGGTGGAGAGAGAACGAGAGAGAGACTGATTCAGATTCAGAGCACTATGTTCATTCTGTGTTAACATCTCGCTGTGATACCAATGTGTGCAGCCTGAGGTAAAATGATTTCAATTACGCTTCGTATCAGATTAACCAGTCTGTAATTACATCCTTTCAATTTGTCTGTTGTGTTTTGCTCTTGCTTATTCTGTGCTTAACCCCTCTCTGTTGCTGTCTGCTGTGGAATGTGTTAGTTGACAGTAGTCAGTGACGGTGCTAATAATGTAGGGCATTTTTAAATGCACAAAAAAAAAACTCATTCTGGGGTCCAAAGGACAGCTGTTAAGACAAAGACGTCCAGTGTTTACATTCTCTCAGGAGTAGTTAAATCGCAGGAGCGGTATAAGCTGTTTGCTCAGGGGTATTTACACACTGAGCCCTGTCAGCCTTCATAAAGGCAGACGGTTATGTTTAAAGCCACCCTCCAGCATTTTGGCTCTCTGTGTACCCCCATCTCAGTAAAATGGTTAGTTTTGACCACTTAGTTATAAAACCAACTCAAGCTCAATATGTCTAAATCTATCTAAGCCAGTCACACCTATATAATTAAGCATAAGCCTGTCATTGATATCATTCACTTCCCAGATAGCGTGTCCTATTGCAGAACCTGAACAGCAAATTCATATCCCAAGATGCAGTGGTGTAGGTGGGCTGGCAGTTGGAGATCACACCTACCGAGGCAGGTAAGAGGCGTGTCTGTAATTGTTGCAGAATGAAAGTGAGGGGGGAGAGGTGTGGAGGGCAGAAACAGTGGCAGTCCAAAGGGCAGAACTAGACCTCAAGAATGTGGCAGAGAGCGTAACAACATGGAAACAAGTACAAGGGGAAGAAACACAACTTTTGGATGCTGATTTTTACTTGTTGTCCAGGAGAAATCATCTATTATGGGATAATTACTTTGGAGTTGTTTGCCAAGTAGAGCCTGTGAATGAAGGAGGTTAAAATGACAAGCTGATAGAGTAACAGCTGGATTTAACAAGATTATTTTTTACATTTTTTTTTATCTCTGACTGGAACAACCTCACCTGGATCACACACATTCACCTGGAGCCACATTAACTGTTACACCACAGCTGGTTTAAACCTCATTTTTCACTTTTTTTCTAACAAGGATGTGGCTGCTTGTTTCTGTAAATAGCCTCAGTTATTATTGACACAACTTGGAAAGAACCAGTTCTGTTACACAGAGGCACTTGGATCTAGTGTTTCAGCCTCAGTGTGTGTTTTCTGTGTATATATTCCTCCCCTTCACCATGCAGACTGCAGGGCCAGAAATTGAGGACTCTTTCGACTTTCTTTTTAAAATCATCCTGGTTGGAGACTCGGATGTGGGGAAGACCTGTGTTGTCCAGAGCTTCAAGTCTGGAATATTCATGGAGAAGCAGCAAAACACCATCGGGGTCGACTTTACTGTTCGTACCCTGGACATTGACGGCAAGAGGGTAAAGGTAGGCAACATGCACCCTGTCCTTCACTGTTCATCTCAGTTCAGTTTACTTCAGACATATTCCTAGAGCGCCTCAGGTGGATAAATATTGCCACATATAATAGGGATCATTTTATTTTCTCAAGGGTACATTTTCATATATTAACAAGCATATGTCTATATTCTTGTCTTCAACTAAATAACCCCTGCTTGGCTTAGTTAATCAGTGTTTTTCTCCTTTAGAGAAAGAGGAGTGGCAAATTACATCTGTCTGTTGGCTTTCTGGGTGTGTTATTTCTGTAACTACATGAATGTCTTGTTATGCTTATTAGTGTTTGTTTTGCACACGCATTGTTCAAAAGGAGTTGATCACTGTCAGAGTTCACAGCACGTGTGAACGGTGTAAACGTGATGTTTTCGAGACACATAACCTGCATTGTGTAACTGTTTATGTCATATTGGATTGTTCTGCAGATGCAGGTGTGGGACACAGCAGGACAGGAGCGTTTCCGCACCATAACTCAGAGCTACTACCGCAGTGCCCACGGGGCCATGGTGGCCTATGACATCACACGCCGCGGTACATTCGAATCTGTTCCCATCTGGATCAGGGAAGTGGAGCAGTATGGGGCTGCCAGCGTGGTACTGATCCTTATTGGTAAGCCGAATGAAAACAAGTTTTGCGCTAGTGAACTTTAAAGTGCAGTTTACAGTATAAAGAGCAAGTAAAAGGACATAATACACCAGTGAGTCCTGACCTTAAATTAGTTCAGGACTATGTTCAGGATAAACTTTTTACTAATGCTGCTTGGAGGGACAGAAGCTTAACTATCTATATTAGTTTGAACTTATTTAACTTCTCTGCTACCTTGCTTATTAGTTTTCATGTATTTATTCTCAGCAGCTACCGGTGGTGTCAAAGTTGACTCAAGTTTAGGATGTGTGTGTTGTCACAGAGGCTTTGTTATCTTAGTTGTGTGTAGAGCGTAAATAAAGTTTTGATAATCTACACTCAACATGAATTTAGATGCAGCACTTGTTTTTCCTCCAATTTTTCACGAGTTGAAGTAAAAGATCTCAGACCTCTTCTATGCACACAAAAATATTTCTGTCATATTTAAAGTTTGTTCAAATTTGTGTTAGTGAGCAAGATAATCCATCCACATGACATTATGTGGCAAGTCAAGATGCTGATTAAATCATTGTGACACAGTCTGCCTCTGATTGGCTTGTAGTCTTGTCCTTCATTGGAGTATCGGGGTAAGCCAAACAGGAGCAGAGAAGGACTGGTAACTTTGCCCTCCAGGGGGAAAAATAGGTGTCTATATTACACACCACAGTTCAGTGCCTAATAGAGTGGCCTTTTACTGTGACCAGTCCATGATGATGTTGCTTCATCTCGACAATCCACACACAAATGAATTATTTTAGAAAAGGAATGCTCATTAATTTAACAAATTTGCGGACACAATCTGATAGAAATAAACATTTTGTGAGCCTAGTCTCAGATCTTTTACTTCATTGTGTGAAAAATGGGAGTAAAAACAGAAACGTCAATCATTCTCTGGTTGAGTTTTGAGCTGAAACAGTCAGTCAGTTAAATTATACGCCAATTCCAGCTTGTCAAATGTGAGGATTTGATGCTTTTTTAGACAAATGGAAAATTTAATATTTTTACTGTCAACAAGCAATATGAACATTGGCTCTGGTTAATCATAACAGGCATTTCTACAATTATCTGACAAATAATAAATATGTTTTAGCTGTAGCCCTTTTTTGTGCTTTTGGCGATTATCCCCTTCGATACTGTTGACCTGTGTTACCTGCCAGATGCTCAGCATTTTCTTTTAAAACATTTATCTCTAAATAACATGCTCTGTGCCACCGTTGTTTATTTCCTGTTCTGCTCATCATTGTAGGTAATAAGTCAGACCTCCATGCTCAGAGGCAGGTGTTGTTCGAAGACGCGTGCACTTTGGCAGAAAACAACAACGTACTAGCTGCTTTGGAAACATCAGCCAAGGAGGCTCAGAACGTAGATGCAGCCTTCGTCCTTATGGCCCGGGAGCTGCTGGCACGTAACGGCATGACCATTATAGACGAAAACCTTCAAGACTCACCTCAATTCATGTTGAATAACAGCTCCCATGCAGTCTATGGCAGCGGGTCTTCAGATAAAAAGTGTGGGTGCTGAGCAGACAGAAGCAGGGACATATTTAAGAATTGTTTGAAAAATGGTGGTGGTAGTCTGAAGTGTGTTTGAAAAGTTTCTCTGCTAGGGTTGTAAGGGGAAACTTGTTTTAGGTGAAACTAAACATGTTGCATTGTGTGTGTGTGTGTGTGTGTATAAATGTTTAGTATGTTTTTATTTTTAATATTTATACAGTTGGTTGTATCACTAACAGCAAATGGGAGTTGCTTATCAAATGTATTTTGTAATATTCTTCTGAGGATAACTGCTGCTGAATGTGATAATGACTCAGCTACAGGCCACACCTCTGCTGGAGGTCTATGTACTAAGACTGTATGACAATATACAGAATGTTTCCACTTGACAAACAACTTTTTGTGTCTTTCATTTGCCTTTTTAATCGTTCTTTCCACACAGTATGGCTTTTACTGTGCATTACCAGACTTCCATAGTTTAAAACAGTAATTTAAATTGCCTGCAAAAACCAGTCATACACCTGTCAGTTACAAATATAACAAACCAGCACTTTAGGACATTTTCACTGGTACTGCAAGTGTATTAAAAATGTTTTCTTCTACCAAAATCTTCTGATACAGACATTGACACGAACCAGCCATAAGATTTTTATAACTAAAACCAGATTGACAGAAAAATAGCACCTTTTTTCCCCATCTCTGGGAAAATTGCTAAAATACTTTGCATAATTCTGACAATCTTGTGATATAAAACTAAAATAAAATTACCTCTTTTATTTGCGGCTAAATTCCAAAACTTATGAGGTACTAAACTAAAACCTGGCAACTTAATCTCGTCAGCATTAGTGGTTCAGCATTCACTCTATCTTAAGAACAAATAAGCTGAAATATGATAGTAAAAACAAACTGCAGAACTGGTCTAGTTAAGACCTGCTGTGTTGGAGAGAGGGGGGGGTATATTTTAGAAAGGCAAGATGACCCAGTTAGGTACAGTGTTGTGCAAGGAATCTTTATCTGGACAATATGTTGTGAATCAGCAGATGTGTCTTCGATGTGTTGTCTAGCTTAAAGTTAACTCTGTTTGTACTCTTATGTGTGTTGCTACAAAATAAATACTGCAGGGGTCTGTGACACACTACCATGCATGACTGATTTAAAATGTGTGCAACTTGCAATTGTTGCTCTCTCCAGTGGATGGTATTGCACTTAAATCTCTTAACTAGCCACAGTAACAGCTACATTGCCCCTGTAATGATCAGAGGCATAGATTAGATTAAAAAACAACATAAACCCATAAAGCTTATTCTACCAGTTAAGGGTTGTTAGAGTGGTTTACTGGACGGTTCCTAGATGAAATTATCCGATCCAGTCATCCTACTCCAGAGGCCTTCCTTCCTGCTGAAACACCAGCTCCACCGCCTCTTTCACATCCTGCACCACGAAGGACGGCTGCGTGAGGCTCGGGTCAAAGCGGAAGTCCCTGTGACCATGGAAGATTTGCTGCTCGGTGACGGTGTGCGTTGGATCTGAGGGGAGCTCCTGCTGGTCCCTGCTGTACACTCCCGTGCACACCAGGATGGAGCTGCAGCTCTCTGGGAGGTCTTCCTCTGCCCCGTATGCACTTGACGCTCCACCAAGTTCTGCGGATGTCATTTTAGGGGCTTCATCAACTGTTTCTGCCAAGGGATCTGCACCTCCTCCGCTACTCTTAGCCTGCATCTGGGCCTTGGTATGCCGAGAAGCTTGGAGGTAGCGGTTGTAGAGGTTGGCTCCGTATATGTCAGCCATGGGGTTATCACTATAAAAAGAGATGGAGTGACAACATATTCAAAACAGCATATACTTTAAAGCTTTTGTGTTAGATAGTATCATTAACAGCATGATTCTTCTTTTGATTTTGGGTCTGAGTCACTCACCCGATAGCATACAGCCTCTTCACAGGTGTGGTCCAGCCAAGTCTCTCAGCCTGCTGTCTAATCAGCAGCTCAGCGTAGTTATAAGTCACCACACTGGGTTTACCGATCAGAGCCTCATACTTCAGCTCATAGCCTGTGACTTTCTTGTACAGGCTCTCTAAACACACCAGGAACATACCGTGTCCAAACCTATGAGATAGACACATTTAGTGTAGTAACACTGTAGTGACTTAATTGTGTGTATTTCTGACACACACACGTGCATACATATACTATACTGTACCTGGGATTCTTTGCCTCAGCCATCCACAGGAGGTCCATATTACAGGCCAGGACCGGGATGTGAGGGTACCGCATCGAACTCCAGGGATTATCTGGGTTTCCATTTGTCAGGAGCACGTCAACAATTAGCTGGAGGTTGGTCTCCCATCTGATTGGCTCGCCAAATAAGATGACAGCTGCAGGAACAAACAGGTGAAGAAGAAAATTATACAGACCCATGTTCATTTTAAAAATAGAGTGACAACGTTGACTGTGTGTGGAAACATACCATCTATTGGCCGTAAGCCCTTGGTGGGTGGAATCTGTAAGACATTACACACAGGTGGTAAGGTGTCTAATTAATCTGTAAGTGTACATAAACTGGATATAATATTAATGCTACTTACACCATCTTTGGGCCTTCTGTTGTGATCTACAACATCTAGAAGAGGATACGCCTCTCGGAGCATATCTATAGTAATAACATCTTGAAAGCCCAGGCTGGAGTTTGGTAGGTTAAAGTTGAACACAGGTGAGCAAGAGTTATGAGCCACAACATATGAATGAGAAAAAAAAAAAAAAGTCACAGATGCTTCCTGCTTGCAACTGAGGTCTAAGTTGTTGACAAACCCCACATGAGAAAAAACAAAGAACCCATCAATTCCTCATGACAAATAAAAAGAAAGCAAGAAATCTGTGAAAGGTCACTGAGACGGTCAGACAGCCGAGGGAACAAAGAGTACAAAGATTAAATACTGATAACAAAGTGGAACGTGAACAAAAATACACTGAATAAACAGAACATGCACACTTTTAAGGTCAACATCCACAGAGACTGCAGAGTGCCTGATTTAAGACAGGATACTTGTGAGCGACCTCCTCCACAGGTCCCTGTCCCGAAACCAGCACACGCATTTTGTGGAACTGGGTAAACATTCGCAAAGGACTGTGGGAAAGCATCACCTGTTCTGGACACACCTGTGATGAAGGGAAGCGTGTGAAAACAAAGAGCAAACTGAGGGCATTTAAAATGCTTTAAAAGAGAGTTCAATGTCCAGTTTACCTCCACCTCGAGCAGATGTGACAGATGCTCAGCTTTGGCCTGCCTCATGCAGTTCCCAGCGTTGGTGACAAACACCACAGGCACTTTGTATTTCCCATCGCGGTCCACCAGGTTCCTGAAGCACTGCTTGGCTGCAGGGATCGGCGTCCTGCCCCGCACCAGCACCCCGTCAATGTCAAAGAGGAGCCCGAAGGAGCCGGAGCCGCTCTGAGGAGGGAGCTGTGCCAGAAAAGTGTTGGCATGTGCCATATGAAAACATGGGGTTATTCATTAACTGACACTACAGGCCGAGTACTCGTCATGACAGCGTCACAGAGAACTGGTTGAGACTTTGTTCCCAGAGTATTTGAATTACACATCACAGTTTTATTGGACAAGATAAGTCTCTGATGAATGGGATAGTAATAACTGTGGTTGTAAAGCACACAATATCAACCATGTGTGCTGTGATTAGCTTCAGCACTGATATACAATATAAGTGTAACAGCCACTTTACCTCCAATAAAGTTTGAATAAAACATCCACTTACATGACTATACCCTCGTGAGGTGGAGGTCGGGGTGTTGACATGTTTTCCTGCTCCCTCACAGCTTGATTTCAGCAGCTGCCAGCCAATTTTCAAAGACCTTATTCTCTGCATGTTAAAAAGCCGGCGGGCAAACAGGAGACAACAAGAACCGAGCCTGAGCTAACGACGACCGACCGAGCGCTTAGCAAACCTGACGGGTCATAGAGACAAGTGACGGTGAAAACTCTCTGTGCTATCGCCTCATGATGTTTGTGAAAGTGCCATCGTCCAGACACACACAGCAATCCCTAATGACAACGAATGAGCATGCGCAGAACCGTGAATACGAGACAAATCTTCCTGGTACGAGTACTACGTCACACGTGATTTTACCGGAAACACCGTAGGTTGTAGTTTTAAAGAAGTGAAACTGAATCACTGACCTGCTTCATAAATGAAACTTTAATGTAAAACAAACAAAGCTTTAATGTTATCGGCATAATATGATTCAACGCTTTCTGTTGTGATGAAACAGTGTGTTTCTATGTAAAGTAACAGAGTAATAATTAATACTCAATGTAAATAAAATAATCTTAAATTTTATTTTCTAAAAGATTATCTCTTTACTCCTTTCATTCATGATTTTCATGATGTTGATGAAGCTTAAAATGTTCTCTAAATACTTTTTGAACATACTTTATCTTAATCTTTTAGGCTTTGTTTAACTGAATTGATGAAGTATTATTTTATTGTCTTTGTCCATTTCATTCACACTTTCATTTGACTTGACTGTGCCTTCCATTTACACAAATTTCACAGGTCCTCTGGTTTGAAGTTTTGATTGATGCACTGAATTTTTAAGGATTGTGTGGATTTAAGAATTTGTATGGATGTAGGGACGCACGATATTTATCGGACCGATAAAATATCGGCCGATATGGGGATAAAATGTCCCGATTGGCGGATTTTGATGATTGACACCTCTATTGACCAGTCAGAGTCAGGAGAATCGATTACTACCACCCACATTAGAGTATAATAATTTATTATACTACAGTTACAACTCAAATTGGATTTTAAAATAGCCGGAAAAGTACCTTACTGAAATGTGCTTTTTTCCAACTTAAAAAGTATTACTAAATGTACAGAAATCACAAAAATTAAGCTCTCTTTTATTATAATAGCTCATTACAAGACTTTATATGTGTTGTTGTTTTTCCAGAGAAAACTCAACAAAATCTTTAATGAAAGTTTAACAGGTTTATGTTTCTGAATATTGAAACAAAATGGTCTGTGGCAGCTTAGTTTCTTTCTTAAATATAATATGTATATGTGTACTGTTCTGTCAATTAAACAAAAACATATGCAAGTATATTCACAGCGTAATAACCATGTTAATGTCACAGTGGGAAAAGCACAGGTGTAAATAATAAACATATCTTGATATTGTGCCTGCTGGTTCACATGCCACAGCTTACTGGGAAAGAGCTGAGCTTCTTTTCCTACTGTGACAAACCAAAATGTCCGCTGTGTAATATTATATCACTGCTTGTGGAGTTCTATAAATAATTGTGGGTGCTTACTTATTTAAAATCATTGTGGCATCTTTATTAGTCCAAAGTACAAAACAGCAATGACATTCACTCAAAGTTTCAGTTATCAACACAGAAGCACAAACATACATAACCTCACACAGATTGTCCTCAGTAGGCAGACACAAAACATCACAGTCCATGTCTCAGCTAAACCTTAGCTCATTTTCCAGTCCAAAGATCTTAGCCTTCAGTGTCATCAGCTCACCCTGAACCTTCTTTGTCCTGGCATTGGTCTGACGGACCTCATGCAGAATTGCTAAGTCCTGGTTGGGTCCGATATTCAGAGTAGCCTGAAGAAGTGGATACGTACACACCAGGTTAAGTATGGAAGGCAGGAGGCAACAATTATGATCTGTTGACGTTACATGTTTTCTGTGTTCATGACTAAAATAAGAGCTCAAAACATGCTTGTTGTGTCGAAAATGACACTTGATATGATATTTTTTCAGAATCAAGGCAAACAAACAGTTAAATCAAATAAATCAAATGGTTGCAAAGTATTTTACCTTGAGAAGTTGTTTTTCTACATCTTTGAATTTCTGTCTGAGGTGCTTCAGGTCCGTCTTGAAGCCCTCCACCTCCATGGCCCTCCTCTTCTCCAGTGCTTCATAACGCTGAGTCATCAGCTGAAGACGCTTGGCCATTTTGTCTGAACGCTCCTACACACATTAAGATTTGAAAGTATCAGTAACAAGGAATTTGGAAATGAACTTTATAGACATAAGCATCAATGCAACCTCAGTACCTTAAATATTTCCCTGCCCACATCCCCTTCCTCTCTGATTTGGGACAGTTCTGTCTCCAGAGTGATACACTGCTCCCTGTACATCTCTGCCAGACGGTGGGCTTGCTTCAGATCTTCCTGCAACATCTGATGAGATAGACTCATTTAAAAAAAGCTAAATAAAAACTCATTTCATTAGGCCTATAATTCAAATATTTACATATTATTATTTTAGAATTAAAAAGGTTAACTCATTTTACTTTCAGCTCCTCCTTGTGTGTCTGCTGTGACTCTGGCTGTGGCCTTTGGAGAAGCAGGGCTGTGTTGCTGCTGGGCTGCCATGTCCGCCCCGTCTCTGCACCAGCAGATCCAGCCTTCCTCAGACGATTTTGGGCGGAGTCCAGCTCCCTCAGCAGCCGGTCCTTCTCCACCATCCAGCCCTTCTCATGAGCCCTTGTGTCAAACTTAAGCTGCAAGTAATCTCTGGTGCTCTCATGCAACAGGTTCTGGGTTCGCTGGAGCCTGAGGTGTGAAATGTGAGATGAAGAGAGAGTTATACATTGAGGTCAAGATAAGGAGTTTTTTTTAATTTATCATTCAAAGTGATAAGACAAAACAAATCTAGATGAATATTTTACAGGTGGCCAACATGAAAAGGGGTGTTGAAGGTGCATGTTAGGCCGTATAGTAGTAGTGAACAACTAAAAATAGAGACCCACTTGTCAGTCAGAGCTGTGATTCGCTCCTGATCTCTGTGCTGTTGTGCTTGTGCCTCCTCTGTTTTAATCCGTCGATCCTCCATCAGAGACTCTATCTGCTCTTTGGCCAGCCGGGTTTGTTCCTCCATCTGAGCCTGCAGAGCCTCCACCTGGAAATACGAGCCACAGAAATAAAAGCTTGGTAGACTCATCACCAAAATCAAGGAGACAGAAGAGGGAAATATTAATAGTAGTAATGGGTTTGTGATAAAAGGCAGCGCATAAAGATGATTTCCTGCACTGAGAAAGTGAACACCTACCTGTAGTAACAATGTCTGGTTATCGTTCTTGTATTGTTCCAGGCTCTCTCCATCTGCTGATTTTGTTCTCCTGCTACTCTCTGCATTATCAGATATGAAATCAAAATGACACAGTCTGCCTGGAACAACGATTAAAGAACATAATACATGGCAAATAATCCTGTTCACATTTTTCTTAAATCATTAAACAAAATATAAATATTACATTTAGTAAAGGCATTTGCAAAAGAATGTTTTCAAACCTTTCCTGGTCACAGCAGGTTTTAACCTTGTTGGCCTGAGATTCAGATTTTCCTCTGATCTGGACTCAACACTCTTCTGTGAGATTGTGACCTGAAATATATAACCACATAAAACATGTCTTCAAAACATTTTCAACACAATTTAATTTCAGACTGAAACCGACTGAACACAAAATAGAATTAACTTTTATTTTTGTTCAACCCAAAAAGACAAACAAAAAGAAAAAAAAACTTCTCATACGCATACAAACCTTTATTCTAAGATTTTGTGGAAACACTTTGAGCAGCAGTTAGAGCTACATATAATATGTTTATGTGATGAAGTAAAGGTGTACCTTGTGAGGAGGCTCCCGGTGGAAATATGTGATCTCTCCTGCATCGGTACCCACCAGGGCGAGAAGGTGCTGGATTTTCTTCCTGTCCTCCAACTCTCTGTACGACAGTGAATCGATGTTTAGATAGTTTTATGTACAGAAGTACTAGGGAAGAATATTTGTAATACACTACTGAATAATTAAATTTTGCCTGTCGGTGAAGTTTTGTAAAAAGTGAAAACACCTGTATGTTTGTACCTTTTCTATAGTTTCATCATCAGCCGTGCACTCACCTGATCTTTAGTCGGTCATTTTCTGCATAAAGCCGCAGAGACTGTTCTCTCTCTTGGAAAAGATAGACCTGCATGTCACTCAGAGCGTTTTGCAGCTCCACAATCTCTCCCTCCCGCTGCCGTACCTCCCACTGTAGCTTATGCTGAGAGGATATTCAGGATGGAGAGAAGTTAAAACAAATCTATTCTGCCATACCAGAAAAGCAATGTCATTTACGACTCCTAGCTGTGTCTGACCTGGTCCTCCGAGATGCCCCTGTACTTCTCCAGCATCTGCAGAAGCTCCTCATGTTCCACGTCAAACTGGGCGATCTTCTGTCTGTAGAACTCCAGTAACTCTCTGGAGGGACGCAGGTACGCCAACCGCTCGTGGATGGGGGGAAGTGGGGAGTCAGGGTCTCGACCAGGGGTACGGTTCTTGGTTCTGTATTTTAAAAAAAGAGAGAGAGTTTATAGGGCAACATGGAGGAGGACGCATCTGCATACCAATCCACAAGCACACACACGCACACACACACACACACGCACACACGGGTAACAAACACTCATGCTAACCGTGTCACTTAATTATAAAGGCCTGTAGTATCTTTTAACTGCAGGCCTTATAATTAAAGAGACTTTAAGAGACTGACAAAATAAGTCCACGCATCATTACAGTACAGGAAATTACAGTTAAAAGTATTAAATGGACACACTCATTGCAACATTTCTCTTGAAGAGAGACCACAGAAATGTCTGTCCTCATGCGTGACTATATGATCTCACCTGTGCGGTGTTGCATCTTTCGTGGGAGATTCCATCCCAGCATGAAACACTGAAAACAAAAGTGAAAACAATGAATTGCATCATCAATACAGGAAAAATGGTTGGTTGGTTGCTGTAACATTCACACGCTTTCTGCAGCAACTCCTACAACAGGCGACAATAACAAACAAAGCTTTGTAAAATGGGTAAGAGGGGTCAGCAGTAGCCAGGTTTGCATAATATACATGTTCATGCAGAGGCTGTAAATCTTACATGTAACAAGATTGTGAAAAACGCTATTTCTAAACCATTATTGTATGTTGTAAAGTTGTGAATATAACACAATAATTCAAACTACAAGGCTGGGGTTTGACAGTATTCACGAAGAGTTGTTATAATATGGGTTATCTGGTCTCTACAGGAGAGGTAACGTTATAAAATGTAAATGTTTCATGCGTTACATACAATATAAATGATCCCTGTGGATTTGGATTGGGCGCCAGGAGGAGCGGGAGCACAAACTACTATTATTGGCAGTATAGTATTATACATATATTTAACGCTTTGGAGACATATTCAGCTAAAAACACATTTAGTTGTGGGGACTTAAATCGTACTGTATCTACGATATGAGCATGTTTCTCTCCCGTTGCGAAGCAACGTTACAACGTTTTTCTGTCCCCCATCATACTGATAATGGATTTAGCAGCACATAAAAGTACAACAGCATGATTTCAGTATGATTTAAGTAATTTCCGTATTGTTTTTGTCTGAAACACATTTCGCAGTCAGTCTTTCACACTCACAGGTCTGCGGTCGTCAGGGCAGCGATGATGTTCGTTGCTATCCAGCGTTTGAATCACGGAAGTTGCCGCCTCTTCGTCTTCTTCGTGGGAACTGGAGCGAAGTTGGTGTTAGTCCGCCAACTAGCGGAAGGCTAGGCTAATGTGTGAGATGTGGAGAGAAACAAGACGATAAACAAATAATTTACGGTGTTAATTATCTTATATTTAAGGTAATTAGTGTTTTTTTTGTAATAAAGGTAAAAGCCAGCTATGTTGTTAAAATTCAGGAGGTCATTTGAAGTAAAATTCTCCTTCTTTGTCCAGTATGTATCTAACACGTGTATCTCTTATACAGTCTCTTTACAGTTTTTCCAATACAACCAAAAATAAGTAAAGTTAACTGTCGTCATAAGTGATGGACAACTCACCACCTGTCAAGTTTAGTAAACAAACAAACAAACAGAGGGTAAACCTTTGTTCCTTCAAAATAAGAGCCTACATTTGAAACACGTGGGGAACCCGAAGTACACACAAATAGTACAAATAGTAATAATAAGCTATGTTTTTGTAAAATCTCACCTTAGTCATATTAATTAACAAAACCATTGTATCCTCGTTAATTATTTTCTTACTGTGAAAATCTTAACCGGATGTTTTACCTTTTACTACGACCAGCTTGGCGTCCTGACCCCGCCGCTCCTGTCCTGTCAAACTTCACCGACACCGGGATCTCACGTCGCAACGTTTGCTGCTATTTCTCAGCGATGGAGCGGAAAGTTGCTCGGGAATTTAGGCACAAGGTAAGACACAGACACTGTCCTCTTCGTGTATTAATTAAAAAGCTCTTTTTAAAAAAAAGCTCCCTCTCCACCTGGTTCTCACTTCACCTGCTCAGGTGTCTCTTTCAGTGGGATGTTACGCAGACATAGGCCTGACGGACAGCCTCCCGAAAAGGAAACAACAGTTAAAAAATAATTTAGGGATATTTTTTTAAAGAGCAAATAAAAAATAACTAGTTAAAATAATGTAGACATGTCATGGTATTAGCTCCATGTTTAAAATATAATTTATCACAAGTGTATCACTAATTATAAAACCCATAGGCGAAATAATATACAGAACTTAATATTAACTTAATTAGTGTCGCTAATAGATAGTTTCATTTCTTTGATTGTGTAGGGTTTTGTTTGTTAGATAAGAACATTCAAACAGACTTATAAGCATATTTTGACCTACTTCTTCATGTTTTCCTTTAGACCTTAAAGTAGCAGACATATTGGAGGACATCCTTTCTGTATTTGTCCCATGTCTGGTACCTGTCCTGTCTTAGATAAACATCATGCAGCTGAGATCCAGGATAAAATAAATGTTATTTGAATTTATGGTATTAGTAATTAGGCACAAATGATATCATATTTTGTGGTTGGGTTTGTGGCACATTGCACCCTGAAAAGGTATTTATGAGTAAAAGATAACAAAGGGAACATGATATGTTCAGGGCGTTTTCAGCCCCTCAGAGCATGTAGGGATCGTCACACAGCCATCTGTGCTGCACACATTCGGGCAGGGTCCCATATTACGGGCTCTTCACAAAGGGCATCTCAGTGTTAGATAATGTCGATGTGTCAGAGATGAGCAGTTGAGCGGAAGAGATGGGACGATTTATGGGTTTAATTAGAGGCTGAGGGGCCAGCACAGCACAATCAGACTTTGTTTCTTTTTGGAGACATTATCATAGTCACTGTATTTGGTTGAGAGTGTGTCTAGTTTTACCGTACATTCACAGATGACTTATTACCTGGTTTATCAATTTAAAATGTGTTTTGTTTTCTACGGGTTTGTTGTATGTGCTGCAATCCTTGTACATTGTAATAGCACAAAGCTACATAGGTATTTTGTGAAAACAATCTGAATCTCTAAACTAGTACCGTGTATTTTTACAAAGGGTATCTTATGGACCAGTGATCTCTTGCTTTGTTGTTTTATGGTGCCAAAGTCTACATTTAGTTCAGGCTGACTGTGTAACTTCCCTGAGCAAGAGAAATTTATGACTGTCATAAACACTATGACACACACACACACACCCTCACTTCTCAGCAGGGTCCACATAGAATAGTCCTCATTTATGATTACCATGAGTCTTAGGTGATGCTTTAATGCCTACATAAAATGATACAGGAGTGTCTGAATGTGTATATGTAGTTATGTACACGTGTTTTTACTCTCTATAAGACTGACCTTTGAGTGCACACTGCTTATGATGAAGTGTGTGTGTGTGTGTGTGTGTGTGTGTGTGTGTGTGTGTGATTGTTGGGTGTGAATGTTCACCTCTGCTTGTGTCTGAGATGTAAGATGACACTGCTGACCTTCCTACTGCAGCCTATCCTCACCTGTGCTGCCATTATTCACTCCCAGCGGTTTGATGCTTAGGGAAGGGCAGTCCATTACTCCTGCCTTAGTCCAAGGAGTCTCACCATCCACAAAGCTTAGTTCTATCATCCTGATATGAAAACAAAGGTTGGGTTTAAGGCTTAACGGAAAAAAGAGTGAAATGTGTTATATCCGTGATTGGCCGAAGCGTTTCCTCAAAACAATTCTGCTGCATCTGAGCCACCATCAGGTTTGTATGACTCCTACACACACTCACACTCACACAGATGGTTTGCCCCCCATGTGGTGTTGACAGGACCACAGGAGAGAGGTACAGTGTGTACCATTGGGCTGACGTTTCCTCTGCTTCACAGTCAGATGAAGGATGACACCAGATGTTTGTCCTTTCTTGCAGGTGGAGCTGCTGATTGAAAATGAAGCAGAGAAGGATTACCTGTATGATGTCCTCCGCATGTATCACCAGTGAGTAACATCTGTCATGGTTTAGTGTGGATTGTGGTTTTGTTTTGTCTGTCATGCACACATCTGTATATTCATACCTCTGTATTCCTAAATGAATAAAATGTTGACTGTTTTGGATAAATGATGTCCTTAAATAACTTCCACTCTGAACCAGAACTGATAAAGTGTTATTTAAGAAGACTATCGTGTAGTATTTAGTAATGTTTCTACACTAAGATAAAAGGCTATATTACATTCTCATTTGCCTCCAGTGTTGCTGTTATTCCCTCTTGTACTATATTATCTGCAGGTGAAATGATGCCCGAATGCCATCTTCTTACAACTCGCTTATTTAACTAACATTTAGTTTTCAAAAACCTGTACTCTTGTCACGCTTATTTCTGATGCACACAGACCTCCAGGTTTAAACTGTGCACTCCATCTGGGTTTCTGATAACAGCCTGATCTCAGAGGGCAGGGGGGGACTAAGGTCAGGTCTAGGTTTCAATTAATCTTTGTACAGAGGCAGAGCTCTGTGGTCCCGCTGGTTAAGCCTCTGATCAGTTTCCACTGTGCTCCGACAAGCCTGGCCAGTTACCCACAAAAGCTCTTTTTATGTTCATCCTCCAAACCGGGCTGAAATGGCAGCTATTAATAATTCAAGCAGGAGGCCAGGTGGACAGATTTTATACTGTAGCTATTACTATGATACTTTAATTGCTGTTCTCGGTGCCTTTTGTCTTCATCTGAATTGTGAAACAAAGATGGTTGGATTGTTTTGTCCAGTATTTATATATAATTGTTTTATATTTTTACTGTTTAAAATAGAATATGAAGATATTAAAGGTTTACACAGATCTTGGAAAGTACTACAGTACTTCATAGGTGAAAAAAGACGTATGACATCTGGAGGCATGGAGCTAGAAAGAAGTGAGCTCATCAGGCCAGCATACTGTTACTGCTAGCATAACCCAGTTATCTGACAGAACTATTGTCAAGATGCATTTTAAGTAAAAATAAAAGACCATATCTCTCTTTCTTCTGTATCGATTTTGTTCCTTTTATTAAAAAACATTGTGATTATTCCTACGGAGTTTAATGCTAAATATGTGGAATTTTTTTTACAAGTGGACTTTAATGATCTTATGGCTGATAAGTTCCTCTTCGATCCAATATTATTACTTCCATTTAGTCCATATGACATTCATTATCTATAAATCTAACTATTAAGTCTGTTTATCTTGGCTCTGTTCATGCTAAAAACAAGTAAGTGTTCAATGTCGTGGATGATATTCTCATCAAGGTAACTGCACCTCTGAAACTGCACCTTTAGTTGTGTCTTTTTTAGTCATTACATATATAAGCTAAAAACTTATCTTTTAGTTATCCCCCTTTCCTGTCAGGTCGATGGATTTGACAGTGCTGGTCGGGGATCTGAAGCTGGTCATTAATGAACCAAAGCGCTTGCCCCTGTTTGATGCCATCCGACCTCTCATCCCACTCAAACACCAGGTGGAGTACGACCTGCTCACCCCCAAGAGGTCACGGTGAGTACAGCATATACTCATGTTGTGTACGTCTGGTCTGTATCACATATGTGCCCATGTAATGAAAACAAAACTACAAGGAAGATTTAATTATACTATAATGTCCCTTGTTTGTAATCGTCTTTGTTTTCCCCTCTAAATTTCACCTGGCTCATACATAATTTTGTATGTCTTCCTCTCGCTCCGGATTGTGCAGAAAGCTGAAAGAGGTGCGTTTAGATCGGACACATCGTGATGGACTGGGTCTGAGTGTCCGAGGAGGGCTGGAGTTTGGCTGTGGTCTCTACATATCACAGATTGTCAAAGATGGTCAGGCTGGGAATGTTGGCCTTCAGGTACTTAAACTGTCATGTTCTCCACTTCCTTTATGTTTCTGTATATTTTTCATAGATCCAAACTACTTTGTAAATGTGAGTTACATGCAGAATAATTATACTTTAGTAATGGTAGTATGAGTAGTCATTTTAAAACTACTAGTTTTAATAAAGGGTGCCACTGCCAATGGTTTGTGCAGTCTGCACAACAACAACAAACTGTTGGTATATTGTATTTAATTACTGTATTTTCAATATAATACTTAATCAATAAATGAATTAGTATGAAATATTATGCAAGGCACTCATTGTTGTGTTTTTATGGTCAGTCAAATTATAAAAGTGTCAGTGTCATAATACCAGAATCCACTAGGTGGGGTAAAGCTCCATGTTTTTAAAACTCACAGTTTGCATGTCTGACACTGATGATCCAGTTTTACCCAGATGGACATTAAATAAAAGAAACAACTCCTGTTATGAAAGAGAAAGTTAATATTTAGATTGATGCTTTAACACAGAGGAGACAGTCTCTGTTAGTCATTGTGTATTATCACAGACTTTGTTACTACATCCAAGGTAAAGGCAGTCTCTTGTCTAAAATGTCACTTGAGCTATGAGCATCAAACCTTAAAACTCTGAAGCATCAAAATGTAAATAGATCACACAAATAAATAGATCATATTGTGGCTGGTATGTTCAGCAGACAGGGATGTAAATAGTTGGTGTGGCAATAATTTTAATCTGTGATCTGGTTTGACATATTAAAAGTGAAGGCCGCATCTTTAATATCCCATCCTGTGTTAATTTATAGATTGGTGATGAGATTGTGCGCATCAACGGATACTCAATCTCCTCCTGTATCCACGAGGAGGTCATCAGTCTCATCAAGACGAAGAAGACTGTGTCACTCAAAGTCAGGCGTACGTCAACTCAATTTCCAACAACGACAGCAGCAGCATGATTCATGATTCATTTATAACAGTGATGACATTGTTGACTTGAATTTATTTGTTGTTGTTTTTCATCTGTGCAGATGTGGGGATGATCCCAGTGAAAAGGTAAGATGATTGATTGTAATATAGGTCCCATTTCAATATTTATTGTTGCTCTATGGGGGGGAGTCATGTGCAAAGATCACTGTTCTAATTTGTTCTAATTTGCTTGTATTAATATCTCCCAGCTCATCAGATGAACCCCTCAAGTGGCAGTTTGTTGACCAGTTTGTGTCTGAGTCAGGAGTAAGACACAGATTTACTTCATGACATTTTTCAGTTTTAAAAGTTTGATCACATCAACATTTTTATGGACTTTTAAAATTCTTTCTTTTTTGCTGTTGTGCTGCAGGAGAAAAAAACCAGCGTTGCAGGCTTGGCGTCCATTGGAGGCAAAGAAATCAAGGAGAAGAAGGTTTTCCTCAGCCTTGTGGGTACTAAGGGTATGGGAATCAGCATCTCCAGTGGTCCAACCCAGAAACCTGGCATCTACATCAGTAATGTCAAGCCAGGCTCCCTTTCTGCAGAAGTTGGACTTGAGGTGATTTCCTTAAAATGATCGGAACATCTCTATGAAATTTTGAGACCCAAAAAGCTGCCTGCTGTGAACCGCATCTGTGTCTATGTCTTATCCCAAAATGTAGATTGGAGACCAGATTGTGGAGGTTAACGGGGTGGATTTCACCACTGCGGACCACAAAGAGGTAAATTCAATTATTTGTCCACTTGCAATAGCTTGAGTCTAATTAGATTTATTGTTATTACTAGATGTAGAATTTTGTATACATTTTATCCAAAGCACCCACAGCATCATGAGGTATATGTGTATCTGAGCTTGTGATGCCAGTAGAAGTTAAATCCCGATATCACTGACAGCATTTGGTCTATGCTCAACTCACTGTTAGGCTTTAACCAGCCAAAATAATCCCCTGTGGACTGTTGGTTAATTGCCGAAGTGGCTGATGGAGATAACAGTATTTACCAGCAGTTGGTGATAATGTCCCACACTGATAAACGCACATCACAAAGGCTCTTGATACATTTAATTTTATGAGTTAAATATATCTTAAACCTAAAAAGTTTTCTGTTATTATATTCCCAGGCTGTGAGAGTCCTGAAGAGCAGCAGGAGTCTGACTATTACTGTTCTGACTGGAGCCGTAAGTACACAAACTGCATTATGTATAATTGAAAGTAATAATAAGTTATAGGGCATTCAATACTCTCCTCTTTTGCAGCTCAACTCATAACTCTTGTGTTTTTTTCTGGTATATTAAATGTATCCAATCAATTTAAATATGATAAATCACAAAGAAATAATTATACAGCGGTGGTGGTAAAACAAAATGGTGATCATAAAATGGCTGGAATCATTCTGTATCATGTGACTGGTATCATAGGATAATGCTGATATGGAAAAACAAGAGATGCAAATACAATCTGCTGATCGATGTTTAAAAACCACTCACAAAGTAATAACAGTTCAGGGATCATTTGTTACGGATGTGTGAACACAAACTTCCACTTTCTTCTATTTGCATTCCTGCACCACACTCATTAATTTGCCATATTGTTTGAGAGACATCACATTACCTAGCCTGTCTCTCAGGCCGGCTGCCTGCAGGAGAAACATTAATCATTTCTGTGTGTTTGTGTGTATGTGTATGTGTGTAGAGACATAAAGTTGTTTTTCAACCCTGCAAAAGTAAATATTCTTAGTTATGTACATTACAGCATTTCTAGTATGTACTATATAGGTATTGTATCTGTGTATGCTGTATGTAGTAAACTAATTACAGAACTCTACAGATCAGCCATTCTTCATTTGTGATTGAGGCTTCAAAGATGCTACGTGACAAAAACAGACACGTCCTTTCTCTCCCTGGCTCGTGAGACCGGTTTGGGCTTGCCTGCTGTTCTCCAGAGCCAAAAAGTTTGAGGGACCCCTGCTGTGTACAAAGTCTTTCCCTGATTATAGTCTCTTGCTGTTGTTGCTCTCTCAGGGCAGCGAGCTGTTTATGACAGATGAGGAGCGTCTGGCAGTGGAGGCCCGCAGGGAGCTGGACAGGCAGGAGCTGATGCACCAGAAGAAAGTGGCACTGGAGACCAACAAAATCCTTAAAGAGCAGCAAGAGAAGGAGAGGCAGTGAGTGAACACCACAAAACTCTCTTATTCTTTCAGACAAGTGTTTGTTTGAGAAAATTGGCTGGCATTTTGATACAGCTGGTAGAGTATGCCCAGTAGTCGCTTTTTATCCACTTTAAGTTGGAAGGCTTAGTCTTTTTAAGCCTTTGCCCCAGAAACATGCACTAACATTCGGTCAGTCTGAAACTGAAAGTCATCCCCTAATAGTCAAGCTGTTGACTGACATTTTAGAGACAGCCTCCTTCATCACTGTCCGTCAGTCATTGCCAAATTCTGTATTTGCAGTAGCCTGCTTCTTTTCTTTTCCTTTGTGCATCAAACCTCTCCTGTCGCCCTAAAATCAAATACTTCAGATGCATTCAGGGAATTGCATAAAACAACAAACATACAGACATAGGCATACTCTCCACAAACATACATCTATACATATCAGGTACAAAGAAAGTGAAAGGAAGCTGCAGTGAGAACCCTCACGTACACTGCTGTGTAGTTACATCACTATATCGATTTATGTCCACTTTACTAAATCGTTTGCACGTTCTCCTCAGGCATCAGTAAATTCAGAGGACACACTCGTGCTTTGATGCCAGCAATATCCTTGGATGAGTAATGGGACCGCATATCATGTGTTGCAGGATTTACACTCTGAATAGCAGCCATGAACTGGATTAAAATAATATATTCTGTATTTATAAGCCTGTACTGCAGCATGTTGTGTGTACAGTTTTATTTATTGTTATATTCACCATGTGTTTTACAGGAGACAGATGGAGATCTCTCAGAAAACAGCAGAGGAGGACGATCGCTATAAGAAAGAGATGGAGAAGTACACAACTCATTTTGTGTTTTTTGATGAAGTGTAAAGGCGAGTATAAAGTATCTCACATCTTGCACTTGTTTTGTCATCTTGTGTAGGATTGAGGCTGTTGAAAAGAAGCACAACAAAGAGTGGGAAGAGGACTGGGGAGCCAAAGAAAGGCCCAAGAGCCCTAAAAGCCCTCGAGCTCCAAAGAGCCCATCACCTGCCACAGCTGACAAGAAAAACGCAAAGGCCAAGAGTTCTCGTAAGGACACTTGAAAGAGTCTTCATCCTGAAAAGCATGAATCTGAGTGGTAGTTGTAACTCTTGCCTCGGTTTCACCTTATTTCCCCTCCTCTCTGCATGCAACCTGTCTCTCTCTCTGTGTCTGTCACTTCTGTGTGCTGTGCTGCTTTTTATGGCCTCTTCTGTCAGGTGAGGAAGCTAGCTTCTTCGCAGAGGAAGACGAGGAGGAAGAACAGGACACAGAAGTGAGTCTGGAGCCTCAGCTGTGGTCACAGCTGCTGGAGGATGTTGTGCAAACAGACTAGTGCCAGATTTCCTTTGACAACCAAAATGCAATTATTTTTTATAGCTAAAGGCTGTCGAGAAATGACAATGACAACCAAAATCCAGCTACTGAAAGATTATTTCTGAAGCGGAAAGACTGGATTTGCTGAAGAGTTTGCTGAACTGGAGATGGCCTAAATCTTTAATTTCTTTTTCTGATTGCTGTGTTGTGGCTCCTCAGTATTGTCATGCATTTTAAAATGGATACCTTGCTTGGAGTTTGCTGAGACTCTGGCTTAAATTTAACATACTTACAGTATTAGACTGACCTGTGTTCATCTCCATCCCTAGCATTTGGCTGGTTTTATCGATATGAGGGGAAAATGCCATCAATCCGCAAGGTACTGTCAGCTGTGTGAGTTCAGTGTGGTGTCAAGAGTGGCTACTGGTTCTTATGTAATTATGACAAAGCGGGCCTTACATATTTTTTTGCCGTTGTTTTATCAGTTATACACACTGTAGCGATGCTGGCTCTTTATGCATGTCATGCTGTGTGGTTTGAAGTGGCAGATTTGTCTGTCCCATGCTTTTTATTTTGACTAACCGATGACACCTCAGAAAGGAGAAAAGAAGAAGAAAAAGAAGAAAGTGTCCAACACAGACACACTGCAGGAGCAGAGAAAAAACAAGAAGCAGATGGAGTTTGAGCTGAAACTCGCCAAGGAGAAAGAAGAGATGTATGAACGAGAGAAGCAACTAAAGATCAATCGGCTGGTTCAGGAGGTATGAAAACAGAGGAGTGTTTGTGCAGCGGACTATACCATAGTGAACCATTTGACTTTATATTGCTCTTTATCACAACTTAAACTTGGTTTTCGGGGTGTTAAGTTGTGGTTTTCACTAAATGCATTCATTTTGTAAATCCTGTATTGCACTAAAGGTTGTTTTAAAGCTGAGCATATGTGTTCATATCTCCTGTTGTCTGATGCTGAATGGCCTTGGCTACACACCAGGTTTCAGAGACGGAGAGAGAAGACCTAGAGGAGTCAGAGAAAGTGCAACACTGGGTGGAGCGCCTTTGTCAGACTCGGTTGGAGCAGATCTCCTGCGTGGAGAACGACACTCCAGAGGTACAGAGTGAGACCTCCTCTGTAGAAACCTCTCTGTACTCCTGCAGCTCCTCCATAACATTTTGTCGTAGCGTAATATTGACGATGATAGCACTGAGGCAACTCTTTTCCACAATGTTTAGATTGTCTCTATATGTCAACATATTTATGCTTAAAGCAGCATGTTAATGAGTGAAAAGGACGGAGCGGTGCTCTGAAGTTCAGCCCTTTTTTCCAGTCATTAGAGTTCAGCAAAAGACTTCTGTTCCTGCCATTTTGTAGCTTATTTCCCTTTAAATGTTAAGATACATGAATTTTATGCTGCATGAAGTTGGGCAGTAGTGTGTTTAGTTTTAAATTTTATCTTCACCTGCTCATACCACTTAAAACAAATAACTTATTTTGACACATGAGGTGAAACGAGTCATTTTTCATGTTGTTGTGACTTTAAGCGCTCCCCGCCACGATCTCCTGCCTCCGAGCCCAGGGTGAAGCAATTCCCTGGCGGCTTTCAACTGGCCACCACTGACCTTGACGATATTAACCTGGATGAGGTGGATCAGAGCCTGAGGGGCCCTCTGAAGAGACTGGCCCCCACCCAGCCCAGCACTAGCCAGCCTCCCCCTCCCTTGCCTCTCCCTCCACCATCACCTAAGCTGAACCCTACCATACCCAACTACACCCCTCCTCCCCCTCGACCATCCCCACAGCGGAAGCCTCCTTCTCCACCCAACACTAGAAAACCTCCCTCTGCCCCATCTACATTAATCAACAAGGGGCGCAGGCCTCACCCGCAGCCTCACGCTCATCCTCCCCAACCCACTCGCCCGCCATCTTCCCACTATCCTTCCCAACCCACTCATCCGCCATCCTCCCACTATCCTCCCCAACCCACTCGTCCGCCATCCTCCCACTATCCTCCCCAACCCACTCGCCCGCCATCCTCCCACTATCCCCCTCCGCCTCAATCGTCATGGCCTCCATCCTCCCCTCAGCCTGCTCCGCGGCCTCCTCCACCGCCACCCCCTCCTCCACCACCGCCACCACCTCCCCCTCCGCCTCCACCCCCTCAACACTCACAGGATCGAGTAGGAACCCTCAGTGGGTACCGCCAGCATCATCACCATCACCTTCAAAACCCTCCCAGTCCTCCAGAGCACAGGAGTGAGTGGGAGTCAGGTGGATATCTCCCAAGGGGAGGGCTTTACTCGTCTAACACCAGTGAAATGTCGTACCCCTCGAGTCCAAAGGTTTGAGATTCTTGTGAGAGGAATGATGTGTTTGAGTGGCTTTTTGCATTATTGCCTTACTTTAAAGGTCCAGTGTGTAAGATTTAGGGCGCTGTATTTACAGAATATCGCAGATATGGAAAATAGCATATTCATATGTATGTAGCAAGGTTGTAGTCAGCAACGACAGAGCTAGATGCTACTAAACCCTACACACTGGTCCTTTAAATACACTGATAGATGGCAAGGATCTTTTTCCATCTGTGAAGAAAAGCGTCAGTGGTTCAGTGAAATGCACGGAGAGCTCACAGTGTTGATGCATTCTCAAGACTGCAGGACTCAATTCTTTTTGATGCATAGATTTATGTGCATGTGCTGTTTTATCTATTGGGACGTTTCGTGCATGAAGAGAGAGAGATCTACTCTATTAGCATAACTGAATTGGGCAGTCATTTATTTACAATTTTCTTCTCACTGAGGTAAAACCACTCAGAGATGCAGTTTCAGTGTTTGCTTGTGTGTGGGGGTTGTTGCATGGTGTTTAGTGGTGATGAGAGCAGTTATATGTCACATGTTACAGATAATTTGATAATTGTAAGTGTGTGCATGTGTTTGCATTTCATTCAGTGGCCATTGCATTGAATGTCTTTGAAACCTCAGCCTTGCTCTGATATCTGGGGAAATGGAAATGAGGTGTCTGTGTGTGTTGCACTAATATTTCTGCAGTGCCCTGTATGTGCCGGGGGCTGAAAGACTGCTTTTATTTTACTGTGGTTCAGGTAATGAGAAATACCTCCCATGCCAGTCGAATTTCGAATTCAAGCTCTCCTTTGGTGAGTTTCTGCAAACACTCCCACCCTTTTGTTAGTAAGAATTATAAGCTTTATGAATTTGTACAACCCTACGAAAATGCTGTCATAAAATAACTTATCAAATGTACATGTTTAAATATAAACCTATACTCAGCTGTTGCATGGAAACATGGTTTTTCCCCACTAGCAACTAGCTCCTAGTCCCCCCAACCAGAGGCGTCAGATGGCCCCAGTCATGTCTAAACCCGTCATGCTACCCCAGTCCCAGACCCAGCGACCAGAACCACAAAGATCTGCACGTTCTGATGGCTTGGTATGAATCACACCACACTGCAGTCATCTCTTCCCCGCAGAAGACTTTGATTCAGCTTATTAGGGTCATAAAACATTCAGACATTGGACACAGCAATCAGCTGAGTGAGGGTTCAATCTCGGCCTCTTTTTTTTAAGTCCTTGTGAGTCTCCCAGACTGTCCAGCTGTTCCGCAGAAAGCCAATCTGTGCTTATTAGATCACACAGGGGAGCCATTTCTCCTTCCTCAAAAAAAAAAACTCTGATGAAACAGAGCAGATTGTTTATTTTTTTTATTCTTCATACTCCATTTGCTGTGGAGAAATGCTTTCCAGTAACCCTCTGACTCCATGAGAGCACATCAGTACAACCGCACACTTTTTACCTCAGTTACTGAGCACCTCCCAAGCTGGAGGTGAAAAGTCATGCTGAGGCCACCTTGACTGCAGTGGCTGCAGGAGGGGATGCCATAAATCATTCACTTTCCCTTGACATGTTCTAACCCAGTTGCCAGAATAATCTAGATTGCTAGATTGTGTACATAACTGTGCTATTGATGATTTATGTTATATTTCATAAGATGAATTGGAATATATATAAAAAATTCGTCTGAATGGACCCAAGGACTGTTTTATACCACATACTGTAGTGAGTTTTTAAAGTAGTTGTTTGTTTCACTGTGTTTCATCAGCTGGGCCAAGAATTTTGAAAATGTAGACTATGACTAGCATTATATTTCTTTTCTAAAAATCTCATGAAAAGCCCCAAACCAACCACGAACGGATCTACTGACAGTATTGTAAGCCTGACACAACTTATTCAAATATTGGATCTCCATTATAATCTATGAATAAACACACATCGCCGTGTGTTTTTGCGTATTAAATCACAATTAAAAATTTTCCACAACAAATGCACTTTTTTCTCCTGTTTTAGTGCAACCTCTGTTTTTTGGGAGGCATTTATCTTGTGGCTGATTGCCACAGACAAGGAAGTGAACTTTCAAAGTATTGAAAGACAGAGATACATTATTGTTTTTTGTTGGCATTTGTTGACAATAATAATATTAATAATAATACCTCATTTTGTTTTTCTGTGAATTGGACCAACACTTTTTAATACCTTTGACAGAAAGAATTTAATTATTCTCTTATAAGCCGAGTAGGTGGCCATCAGACAGAACCTCCAACTTCTCACCTAGCTGCAGTGATGTCACAGTGCACTCCAGGGTGTGTCAGTCCACAGTGATATCACCTTTGGGTGTGGTTATAGGTGTAACAGCCCACGTCTGAGCACACCCAACCCAACTTATCTGTTGCTGGGTGGGTGCAGAGCCAAAGCAACTTTATTTTATCCAGAGATGCAAGTAAAATACTGCTTTTTAACCTGATATTAAGTTACTCTTTAAAATATGTCATACTTTATATATAGAAAATAATTTATAGTATAGTAGTGAGGTTGTGTTTTATGTTCTTCTATTGCTGAAGGGTGATACATGGTCTTGTATTTCAGCCTCCGGAAATGCTGAAACGGATGGTGCCTTTCAACTCGTCTTTTAAATCAAACAACCAACGACAAGTAATCCATACCTATCACCACCTCTCTTCCTTTCTCCCGCTCTTTCTCCACTTTCTGTCTCCATGCCCACACATCAGGTTTCCTCATGGTTGACTGGAGCCTCAGTGATGGTTCTTCCTTTAAATTTTTCATTATCTCTTCTGTCTGTTGGCTGCATCACTGCCTTTAGGTCCAGTTGTGACGCTCATGCATGATTGCGCTTTTATTGATGTGGAATACACATTAGTATTGTGAACATACAGTCGGTGGGAACGCATGTGTTGTGGTCTAACTGTTATTGGGTTTACTAGCCACAGATGGCTTGTACATCGAAGACTGTGTAGTGTGTATTACTAAAAGAAAAGAAGTTGAACCTTCACCAGTCTCATTTGATTTATCTGTTATGCTTAATGTCATTTATATTGTCCTTAACAGCTGTGTCCAGCCACAGCAACATTGCAAATGTCAGATTTTTTTTATGTCCAATGTTGAATGTCAACAACAACAACACAGGAAATTAACTGTTAGATTAATGTGTGTTTATTCTGCAGGGAGTACTCTGAGTCGGTGTAGCTGGATAAATGTGATGTCCTTTTCCCTGGGAGTTTTGTTTCATTCCCTCCCATGAAATTAAATTGCTGTCGTCTTTGGTAGGAATAATTAGGACTGATTTTCTGTGTGAATTAAATTAAAGTATGAGGCTTTAAAAGCCACTGCACTTTTTGAATTAATGACTGTGGGTGTCTCCATGGTTTCCATTTATTCAGGATGGACTGAAAACTTAAAGAAAGGTCTGGTTGTCAAAGGAAATCTGATTAGCACTTCAGGCAGTTGTTGAATCTTTGTGCTCCGTTTGCTCGCTCCCTATTGACATATGGATCTGTTTAAATTAACTGCATGCTGCATCTCTTACAGGGCTTTCAGAAATACGAGGAAGACTTTGATCCCTACTCCATGGTATGATGTTTTAATACAACAATGCAGGAAATGCAACAGTTTAAAGTGGTTTAAAGCTGACATGTCTTAGCTCTCGAAATGTAAACACTGTGCATCTGCTACCACTTGAGGATCAGTTAGAGGTAATGTTTTCAGATGTTACAAAATGTCCCACAGCAGCCTTTTTGATTACAGCAAAGATGCTTTAAAACTTGCATTACTACAGCAATTAAGACAAATCCAATAAATGGGAAATGGCACAATAATTACACAATAATATTACACAAGAAATATGGCTGAGTTTAGAAGAGAAATTAGCTAGACTTGCTAGTTTGTTGTAACTTCTGGCAGCTACCCTGTGGGTCAAATATAGTAAATTAGGTTAGAGCAACTGTCTTTACAGGATGTGGTATACTAAGTCTCTTGTTTTTATCTGTGCATAGCCAGACAGCTCTTCAGGGTGTAGACAGCCATTCTTTATATTATACCTCAATTTGCTGTTTCACTTCTTCCCCTGCAACTGCGGTGTTGTTTTCTGCCTCTTTCTTCAATCCTTCGTTTGTTCATAGTTCTCTACAGACCAGATAGAGGGGCTAGATGTGAGACTGCTGAGAATCAAAAAGGTACTGACAGCATTTTCTGCCTTCACTTCAGATAAGTCAGTTTATTGATGAGAGGAATCTCACTTAACACTTTCAAATTAAGATGTAAGGACATTTAAAAAAACATGTAACGTGACTGATGTGGTGTTAATTTTAAATTTATTTATTTAAGACGGGACAGCTTGACGTTGCTCTGGAGGGAGGTGCAGACTCTCCATTGGGGAAATTGGTGGTGTCTTCTGTGTATGAAGGTGGTGCTGCAGATAAACACGGTCAGTACATTTTTTTTATTTTAACTCATGACAGGATAAGCTTTAAATCCATTTCCTTCTAGATTTGTTAAAGGTGGTTCTGAGGAAATACATTAAATATTAGAAACACCTCTAAGCATAAAGCAATACAATTCAACTTAGCAACACAATCTACATCCTCCAAAATGATGATCTAAAGCAGAACAGCAAAAACGAAACATTAAAACTTCAGTAAGGTACTGCATCATTCATTGTGAGGCTGTCATATTAGACTGCATCCTAAGTGTGCCTAATAAACTGCCAATGGAGTCTAGACTTCATTAGACCCTGTCCCTGTTCAGCCACTTAAGCAGAACAGCACTGCAAATGCATTTAATATTTGCAGAGGCAAAAAGCCATATAGAAAGTAAATCATCATGTTTATTGTCTGTCCAATATGTGCCTGTATTTGTGCTTTATTATTATTGTGTCATTAGTGTCTCCATGGTGAAATATAAGGAGGGTTTATTACGAATAATATCAGAATACCAGTAAATGACACATGCTTTTCTGTCCCTGGTGAATATAGAAACATCCAAAACTGTTTGCTTGAGTGGATGTAGAAGTGTTCATGCTGACGATATTTACCTCTACATCAGTCTGTGTGTCACTGTTTGTCAGCTAATCGTTTCTGTGTCTGTTTTGTAGGTGGCATCGTACCCGGGGATGAACTTATGGCCGTGAATGGGAAGATCCTGCTCGATGCCACTTTGACTGAGGGACAAAACTCTTTGGCTCGAGCCTGGAATAGTGGAGGGGTAGGACTTAAAGGATAGATGTTATTTAACCTGAAAGCTGGGCTGTTTTATTGATTATACCTCTGAATGCTTGATTCTTCGTGCTTGTTGTTGTCACACTCTTATTTGCAGATATTTCTTATTGATTTAGTCGAAGGCAAAAGGAAAGTAACTGTCTTTTTTTTACCTTTTAGGACTGGATCGATGTTGTGATTGCCGTTTCCCCCCCGAAAGAATATGAAGACGAAGTGTAAGCATTCTTAATAATGATTTACTTCCCTATCCAAATGTGTGTACAGCAATTGTTCACGTCATATCTTATTTACAGTATGTGACAGCGTGGCTTGTGTGTCTGTGCATGTGTATGCAGCCCTAAGTCAGCATCAGTCAGTCCCACTGTGAACAGAAAGGTGTTTGAAGGCAATGCAACACTGTACAGACATGGCTACCTACTTCAACACTAGCCCTCCCTCTCCTCCTACCTCACCCTCGTCCTGGTAATCGACTCAGACTTCGGACCTCCTCCTCTTCTCTGCACGTCTCAGAGAGGATGTTTGGTGTGGCACTTGATTTTGTTTGGCCCCATTTTTTTTTTCTTGAGCACATGTGACAGTCTCCCTGCCAATCAGAAGCAAACAAGCAGAATATTTTGGTATTTCTTTGCCTCTCGCCTTTTGTCAAACGGTCAGATTTATGCATTACTGTTATGGCTATCCCACGAAAAGCTAGCGTGACAGTTCATGCACACAGTTCTATGTGAAAAATGCCTCAGGGTGTTGCTCCTTTATTGCTGAAGCATGTGCACTACAACCATACAGTCATGCTATTTGAGTGAAGACATTTAAAATGCAATCAGTGACCCATTCCACCATAAATCTGTCAAATCCAGACTCAGCGAGCCGTATATAAACACATATGTACATCTGTGGCCTCTGTGGTATTGTCCTGCGTCGTCAGGTCATGGACACAGCTTGGGACTCCTGCCAGCCTTCAGCAGTTGTTCTGATTGATGTTGTTCTGCGGGACTGTTACATGTTCTGACATACATGAACACTAAGTGACACTGGGTGGTACTGTCGCGAGGCTTTCTCCTCTGCCACAGTACTATGTCCAAAGAGTTTGACCAGGTTTTTGAGGACAGTTTAAACCCTTATCGTGTTTCTACTCACTTGCATGAGCATTGGTCTGTTGTGTTTAATGTGCAGTGGCTGAAGCAAACATAAAAGTATGAAAAAGTCTATTTCTTAGCAGTCCAGTTAATAAAGTACAACACGTTTAACTGGCTTTATTTGGCGCCACAGCTAAAAGTAGCTCTGCTCTTATCTTACACGTTGTTAATTCATTTTTCCCTCTTCTCCTGCAGGACGTTCTTCTAATCCCATCAACAGCCTGCCAAGAGAATCAAACTGATCCAGAAGAAGAAGCTTTTCATTTTGAGTCAGCGTCTTCTTAATTACAATAAAATCATTTTTCATCTTCACATTTACCTGTAAAGGAACGAACACAAGATCGTCATTTATTTTTACGTATCACTACTATAGCCTCTTTGAGAATTGAACCTTGCGTCTCGCATCAATATATCGACACCATCCAGTCAATATTTAGTTCTCTCCAGTAATCTTTCTCGCCTTTCTTAAGCCTGGATGTGGTTGACCTTAATTAGATTCGTGCTGGTCATCTGGATCTTTCCTTTTAGCCATGTGACTCTTCTGTCAGTAAAACAATAAAGGGCAGGTTAAGACAGGCGACCTATAATCAATCACAGCTCTCTCTAATGTGCCTTTTCAAAGCCCAATAAAGGACTTCTCACAACTGAGTTTCTGCTTTGCATACAGATTTTCTGCATTCTCTTCTTTGCTCTTTTCAACAACACAATACCAAGTGTCTGCAGTTAGAAATAAAGGAAAGACCACAAAGAAGTATTCACCCTTAAAGGTTCAAGTCACAACCTGAAGTGGTTCCTCATGGTGGTGATGTCTTACAGGAACCTTTTTTATTATTCTGTCCATTTATTATCAAGATCTTCCCTGAATTTAGTGTAAATAGTCCCTTAGTTCATTCAAGGTGCAGTGTATATTAATTATACATCATTATATCAGGTTCATAAAAAGGGCTGTTCAAACTGTTCCTTTGTTGGTTTTTATCGAAACTACAGTAGGTCACTTTGCTGCTAAGGTGACTTGAAGACGAACCAATAATAACACCAAACACCAAAGAGCCTTTGAAAGGACGAAAAAAAAAGATTAAACATTAAAAGGTTCTTCAAATCACCAAAAGTTCTGCAATTGTGACTTAAAGAACTTTTTTAGCAACTCTTTCCAGGATAGAAAAGGTCGAAATTCTCCAGAGCACATATCAAAGAATCAGTATTTCTGTGGTGTCAGAAAAAATACAATAGTAGGTGTAGATGTGTGCTTTCTAGCACTTTTTCACTTTCTAACGTAGAAATGAGGCAAAATCAATATAAAGTCCATGACTGACACAGTATAAGGTGTTTTAGAAGGTAAAGAAACAATCTGCTAATTCATAAGCGGCTTTAGGTGAACAAAGATGGTTTTACTCATTCTTTATTTGCTCTGAATCGATTTACTTCAAGCATGAGGAATCATATAATGTTGTGATTAAATGTCCACAGGGGGCAATAGTGCTCCTTTTGTGTATACCAATGAATGACAGAGTTTCCAGCTGTTTTTAAAACACTATTAATAAAGCAGGATGTCATCTGATGACGGGTTTAGATCAGATTTATATTCAGATTTAATTGCGTTTAAATGTAAATTTTAAAGATAATTTCCAATTTAAGGGGGGAAAGAAAAGCCGAGCAGTGTATGATGTACTGTTACATGTGTGCTGCTTTGCTGTGCAGCTCTTATATAACCACTCTGTGCAGTAATCCACTCTGGCTTCATGTTCACGATGGCATACGTGACCACTGTCCGCTGCGTGTTTCAGCGTCTCATCGAGCGCCTCCTGTCACCCTCCACCCCCCACTCCAACACCCGGTCGACGGTTCATGACAGACACCAAAGTTGGCCTTGGTTTGAAGATCTACCCTCTTCTTCTTCCTCCTCTTTCTTCCTCCTCATTCTCCACCTCCACTTCTTCTTCCTCCTCCTCCACAGTACCCGGGTTCAGTACCGTGGACAGCTCCCCGCCTCCACCCTTAAACCACGGCGCGGGGTTGGATGGTCAAACACAAAGTAGGACAAAGAGAAGTCGGCTGCACTCTCACACATGAGAGACTGCAGATTTTTGGAAACCTCTTTTTTTTCTTTTCTGTGTTTTCTTTAACATCCAAGCAGCGGATGTGACAGCACCGAAGAGTGTT
Organism: Larimichthys crocea; assembly: GCF_000972845.2. Lineage (NCBI taxonomy): Eukaryota > Metazoa > Chordata > Actinopteri > Sciaenidae > Larimichthys > Larimichthys crocea. The sequence goes on from NC_040031.1 coordinate 5,586,893, forward strand.
TTATTTATTTTTTCTTAGGAGACGCTGCTGATCATCCAACGCCATGATCTCACGATATAAACCGGTAAGTTCTGCAGCAGGTTGGATCACCTGTTCATTCACACTTATGATCGATATTCTCACTTTGTGGGCTGCACAAGTAACAGCATAGCACTGGTGATTGACCGCGGCATTCCTGCATATATGGATATAATGTCCCCTGGAGGATATACATGTTTTCATTTGCATACATAATTTTACAGAGCTGAGCTGGATACAGACTCTGTAATGATCCTACAAGTCATTTTAGGTCATAGTTAGTCAAGGGAGGCTTGTGTGTCTTGTAATGGGGTCGTACATCAATGGGATTCACTCTGGGCTCATTTCTAGGAGAGAGTGTGAAATATTAGATATTATATTGTGGCAACACATTTTAATAACCAATGAGCTGGAACTGAAGCACAATTACCTCCCACAAGATAGATTCACATAGATAAATGCATGATTCATCACTCACGTCTCAGCCTCACTTTACTCCTACAGGCAGAATCATCACAGTGTTTAATCCACACACACACAGAAACACTCTGTCCTACTGGTCCTGTTAAATTTTGCTGTATGTGAGCTTCTATTACAAAAGACGAGACGTCACCACATAACATTGGCTCATTTTAGGGGCTCTTCTGATATTTAATCATCTTTGCTGTAAGCCCCTCTCAGCTATACTAACCCAACCTTTAATTCATGTTGCTCAAATTGTGTTGTGTTTTTTCCCCTCCCTTTTTGAACGTCTCTCTCTGAGTGGCTGCTACCCTTCCATTCATCTTCTTTCTTTCCACACTGATGCTTTGTCTTTCCCCAGGCGATCAAGTGATAGACAGGGCTAATCTCTGATGTAGGGCACCATAGATATATAACCCGGACCAGTTACCTCTGCTGTAAAAAGATAACATTATAGACACTGGGTATGTTTTAGCTGAGGCTTCGATGCTGGTAGTTTATTCCAAGATGAAATCTATTCCCATTTAGTCACATTTCCTGCTAATATAACATCTGGTTAGTCCATACTATAATGTGATTAACAGATTGTTGGTCTCCTTGACTTACTTTATTGAATATCCCCATGTATTGCCCAACTGTTTACCATCAAGTGGTGGGAGTATGATTTTCCAAGGAAGGAGAAAATTAATGTGTGACTGGAAGTGAGAGGACATGGCTGCAGTTGCTGTGAACTCTTCATTTTGGGGGTGTTGAACTGTTATTTCAGCTATGCCTTGTGTCTGTTTCTATTCATTTCACTGCTTCTAAAGAGCCTTTTCACCATCAGTGAATATCCAGACTGCATCATTTCTCTTATGACAGCCTCTCAAAAGCCCCCATTATTTCAAACTCCACCAAGAACAGCCTGAAAGCATGAAATAACTGCTGCAATGTTATGCAAACTTTTCTATTCTGTCTGGATTAAATATCAGCAGTCACCACATGCATATTTATGTCCCACTCAGCTTTATGTTTTGTTTTATATCTTCAAATACAGCATTGTGTAATGGAAAAGTAAAGAAGAATGCAGAATACAAGCAGACATTTGGAGCTTTAAATTATTAAACGTACGTTTTCTTGTGGTTCCCCATTTGATTTTTTTGATGAGTCTGGGTCTGTTGGCTACATGTGAACTTCCACTGTATTCTCGTGTCACATGATGCCTATTAAACATCAGATGACAGTGTAAACTGCTCATTACATTACATAAGCTTATCTCCTTGCAGTTATTATATGAAGGTCAGACAGACATGGATTACAATAAACATAGAATCATTTTAACCACTGAGAAAAGGCCAGTGAGTCTGTCTGTTAAAACAGGGATTATTAAAATCTCCCAGCTCCCATGTGGCTCTCTGCTGATCCCTCTCAATAAGTCAGCTGCCATTGGCTGCACCGGGAACTCTCCCTGCAGGACTGGTTGCACAATGCATTCATCCCAGGAATTCATTCATATTTTATGTGTCTTTTTTTTTATGTGTGCAGCCTGGATTTTCAGTCACCTCTGTGTTCTTTCCTGTGTGGTATTCTTGTGTATATAATGTGATAAATGATGAGGTGTAGACTCATGTAATTCCTGAAAAGGTGGTGTTTGGGGATTTTAGATTAGAGCGCTTGCTCATGCCTTACACGTACCTCTGTATGACGTTTGCACTGCCCGTCCAGCAGCTGTGCCCCCCCTTCTCTTTCCCTTCTCTCTCTTCATCACATCATTCATCGTTCCCTCCTGCCTCCCTCCTACCTTGAGTAGCTCTGTGAGCTCAGACTTCCAGCCTGCCTACACGCTCTCTCTCCGCTCTTGTCTTCCAAGGTCGACTTTGAGCTCTCATTTGCAGACGGGAATAGCAGGTGCACTGCAGAATGCCGGCGCTGTTCTCCCTGTATGTGCATGTTTGTGTGTGTATGTGCGAGCCTGACTGCATTCCTGTAGAGTTGTGCAGTGCCGCGCGCAACTGAAGCTTCAGTTTCAGAGGATGTCTGAGGACTGCAGGGAGACGGGATGCAGATGTTTCTCACCAGCATGGCCGGGAAAGCTGCTTAGAGCTGCTGCTGCTGCTGCTGCTGTTGCACTGGACTGTGACTGCCTTTGACCCCTTCCCCCTCTGTCTCCTCTCTTTCACTGGATCCAATAATTGGGAGCTTGATTCAAGAAGGAGCAAGACGGAAGTCCCAGAAGTCAATTTGGGGAATTACCAGCAGTCCTTTTTGAAAACGCGACATGCTCTGAGAGGCTCTGATTAAAACCTCTCTGTCTCTCCTCTGTCTCCACCTACTCCTCTTCCTCTGTCCGGTTCCCTTCAGAGTCCCGGCTCCACCATGTCCTTGGCGTTCTGTGGCAACGAGAATAACTCGGTGGCCTACAATGTGGACAGAGGGGTTCTGAACAACGGCTGTTTCTTGGATGCGCTCAATGTGGTGCCACACGTCTTCCTCCTCTTTATCACCTTTCCCATCCTCTTCATCGGTGAGTGTCGCTGGGAGGTGAGGTCCTCATCCTCTTAACACAACACACATGCCTGCACACACCACACACAGCACAAGGATATGAAATAAGATTGATGGGCTTCATCATGTCATCTCTCTGCCCTTCTCAGTTTCTCTCTATCAGCAGGTGATTCATGAACAACTGCACAAGCAAGTGTTTATTTGTATAAAGACTAAATGTTTCAATACCTATAGTGTGCATATACTTTTACTCTTTTGTTTACGAGCTTGTTTGACTCTCTGTAGGTATCGGCTGTCCCATAGCCAGCAGTAGAAACACTAATCTCCTGAGGATGGTAGCACATATCTTTCTTGAGCTGCAAACAAATTGTGGCTCTTCTGATGTAGTGCACAGGGACAAACAAATGCCCCAGTGCCGGCATTAGGTTACACCTCCTGCGCTCGCTGTCCAGGCTGCTGGCCATTCTATTAGTGTCATCATCAGTGTGTAACAGAGCAGCTCTGCGTCGCTGCACATACGAGCACATACTTCAACATGTCAGTTTGTGCCATGTGAGTATCTGTTTATTAGAAAGCCGTTAGTTCCTTTTCATTTCCAACACTTTGTCACTCCACACACATGGTTTGACTGTGGCTCTTTGTTCCTGTTGTTCACTGATCATGCAGCTTGTCTATTTATATTCAATGGAGACACTGTCTGGCTTTACTCTCCATTTCAGCTTGTTTGTCTCTGATAATATTACTCTGTCTGTCTGTTACCACCATTTCTAGATTGAAATATCTTAATAATTATTAGACGCATTGCATGAAATCTGGTTCAGACATTCATGGTGCCCAGAGGATGAATCCTACTGGTGATCCCCAGACTTTGCCTCTCTTGTTCCACCATGGGGCTTTTGGCTTTCAGAAAAATGTGTCACCAGCTATTGGTTTGGAATGCCATGAAATTTGGTTCAGATATTCATTCTGATACTTTTGTTAGCCCACTGTGTACACTGTGTACTTCCCGGCGTAGTGCATTTATTTTGGCAGGGTAGTGTTGTCTCAGTTAGAATACAGGTACATTTCACCACTTCTTGTACACTGCATTTTGCTGGACTGACAGTGTGAACACGCTTATCTACTCAAAATAGCGTGTGTCAAAAGCATCCGAATTGAGACACAGCATCTATTTCCCCAGTACTTTACATTACATTACAATACAATACATTTGTTTATGAACAAATACCTGCAAAACTAATAACTTTCCCATCAGCCCTAGCTGTATCATGATTTTAAACTAAAATGGTGAACATGGTAAACATTATGCCAACTAAGTGCTAACCATCAGCATGCTAGAATTCATTGTCTCTGCTGTTAGTCTTGTTTTGTCTCACTCTCAATGTGAGATGTTTCTAGGAAACCTGTTGAATGTTTTGTCCCTTTTAATAACATTCTCCTTTAATTAGTGCAAAAGATGCTAATCAGCAGGCTAAAAGAGGCAAAGGCACTCACTAAAAGGTTGTTGTTAGAGGATAACCAAGGAGATCTTGTCTGGAAGCTGCAGACATTTCTCTCCCCTCGGTCACCCTGAGCTCTGCTGTTGTCATTAACAAGTCTGTTATCAAGGAGAAATGTCAGGGGTGTGAATGCTTCTTTGTCGTTCTTGAGTCAAAACCTCTAAAGCCAGAGTCCCGTTCATGTACCATGTTTTGTCCTATGTAATGTGTTGCTGGCTCAGCTAGTTGCATCAAGGCTTTATGTAAGAGGATGCTGTGGATACATGCACCACGCCTTTATAACCAGCAGCAGGCTCAGCATTAGTGAGCCCCAGGGCTGCAACGAATGATTATAAGAAATTACAATGTTATTTCATCTTTGTTTTTTCTAAGATTAATTGATTAATTAATTCCAAAACTAATATATGTGTAATTTGATATCACATAGAACAAAGAAAACTATCAAATCATGTCGATCAAATAACTGACACGATGAATTCATTATCAAAGTCCCACATTCTTGATAATCTGCTGTTGGCCAAAAGAAAAACAAAGTCTATTATTAATAAATTAAATTATAATAAAAAAAATACTTAAAATATATTTGTTTTACACATGGGAAAAAAAGCACATATCATTTATGAGCACATATTCTGCCATACTCTGATATTTTGTACACTAAAATGGGAACTCAGTGTTAATATTGTGACATTAATTTTAATAATATTGCTCAGTACTTGAGCAGATGGTATGAGTTTGTATGTCTGGAAAAGAGGCAGATACAGAAAGAGGTGTGTGTGTGTCTGTTAATGATTGTCAGCCTGTGCCAGTACCTCAGAGAGATTAACTGTTCAACAGCTATGGTGCGTACAGAAGGGGACACATTAACATAATTTGATCATATGACAGCACTGAGATACATACAATTTTTAATTACAGAATCATTATAAAGTCACAAACATTGGGCAAAGTGAAGGGACAAAGAAGGAATTGACTCAAAGGTCTCAGGCCAGTGGCTGTCTAGGTGCTGTCAGTGGCTCAAAGAAAAATGTAATGAAAGTGACAACAACCCAAATTGAACTGTGAACAGCTAATAGACTCTGGCAGACTGCCATTGCTCCCTGCAGACCCATCCGTTGAGTTTACCTGCTGTTAGCTGTTCAGCCTTGCTGTATAAGAGCGCTTAGTCATCATGTTCAAGATTGTACTGGGAGTTGAAAGCAAGTCAAGACTGTTTACCTCTTTTATTTTACTGTCTCTCGCTATGTATTTAAAGTTACGCTGCCTTGATGCTTTCTTTATTTCCTGTCTCCTGTTTGAGGCTGGGGCAGCCAGAGTTCAAAGGTGCACATCCACCACAGCACCTGGCTCCACTTTCCTGGTCACAACCTGCGCTGGCTGCTTACCTTCATCCTGCTCTTCATCCTCGTCTGCGAAATCGCAGAGGGCATCGTCTCTGATGGGTATGCTTGATACACTAACTAATCTAACTTTATACACATGAACTTAAGTCAGGTGGCTGTGATGTTTTTTTTTTAAATGTCACAAACTCCTGACATTATTATTCTACCTGACTGATTTTACAGTAACTATTTTAGAGACAGTGTATTTATGATGAACACTTCTGCTTCATTGTTGTGTGATGCTGATTCACGCATCTAAGTGTTTTACACCCGGGATGGCAGGTGAATACAATTAACTCAATTAGCAGCTTACTACTTATCAGCCTCTATATAATAATGGCTCAGTAACACTCACTAGAGGATACTACAATGTCTAAATGTCTTATCAACACCCGTCTTCTTCTTGTCCCAGAGAACAGGAATAAAAAATAAACAAGGTACTCATAATCAAAAATAATAAACTCCTTTTAGTTTATATTTTATATTTAAAATATGTTTAATATGGATGTATTAGAACTAAAAAAGCCAACAAGTCTGTTTCTAAGATGTCTCTGCTATAATGTTTCAGTAGTTTTATGAAGATATTCTTGACTTAAAAGAATGGTTTGTGATACTTATGCACCTTGTTTTTACTCTTAGAATGTATTTTTGATCAAGCTGACAACTTATTGAGCATTCAGAAACTTGCCAACTTGCTAAGCTAAGGCTAAGACTAAGGCTCATAGTTAGCTAAAAGCTAGTTGAAGCTAATGTTAACCCAGATGAGATGGGCCTTTGGCTCCATCTACGACTCTTGCCTTTGTTCCTGATGTTTCTTTGGCAGCTAAAAACAGTGGTTGACATAGATTTTCCTCTGGGATGTAGTGGGGTAGAATTACTCGAGTAAAGGGGGATACAAGTGCCTTAAATTTGTACTTAAGTACTTGAATAAATAGCAGTACTTAGTTAAACTCCACAATAATCTGATTATTATAGATTCATCTCTGCTGTGTTTGTTCTTATTCATATTGTTTATTGTTTTAATTTGATGTATTCAGATATTACAGATAGAAGTAGCCATATGAGATATGTAGCCTATGTGTGCTTTAAATCTGTGTGACCCTCCACTTGCTCCAAACTCAGTAACCTGCCTGCTGAAGAGTTTGTTGCTGATGTAAATGTCAAGAGATGCAAGGAGACACAGCTGGATGTACATCTGCCCTTTCTCTTTTTAAATGAGCTCCTTGTTACCTGTTACTTGGGCCATTTGCAGCCTCTTGTTGCCTAGTGTAGTAAGTCCATGTGTAACAGGGTCCAGTAAACACTCAGGACTATCGTTTATCATCCATTTCTGCAGACTGAGGGTGGGTAAACATATCTGAGTAATTTTCACTGAAGTGAATAGAAGAGCTCTCCATCTGCTCGCCACTTCATTGGGCTTTTCATACTGACTACATGCTGCGCTGAAGAGCTCAGGATGGTTGTTTATGACTCTTTGTGTGCATGGATGCTTAATGAGGCACCTGACAAATATGGGTGGACATTTTTTAGCAGGTACATCACTTCTACATCCTCCATGTAATGATGCGGAGATGCAGATGTATGTATATACATGCTCCAGCCTGTTCAGGATAAATTAAGGATATGAGCCATTGTGTGCTCTAAATCTTTTCCTTCTGTGTCTAATGTTCATTTGCAGGTTCAGCCAATCCCTCCATCTTCACCTGTACATGCCTGCAGGTCTGGCCTTCATGGCTGGTATCACGTCTATTATCTACTATCATAACATCGAGACCTCCAACTTTCCCAAACTACTACTAGGTACGGTATTCTTACATTAAGCTATCAAATCCTTTATTTGAATGTCCAGTGTGTCAGATTTAGGAGGCTCTATTTACAGAATATAGCAGAAATGGAAAAAGATATGTCAAATTATGTGTTCATTAATGTATAATAACCTGAAAATAAGAATTATTATGTTTTTGATCCTCTAGGATGAGTCTTTTAAATCTACAGACACTGTAGGTCCTCTTCCTTGAAGTCCTTCACATTGTTCCTTTTATTTATTTATATATTTTTTGTTGTCAAATGATCAGTTTTAATAATCTGAAAATAAACATGCAGAAGATGGGGTGTATCAATTTAACACAAAAACATGTTAATAAAATAAAGGGTGTATCAATTTAACACAAAAACATGTTAATAAAATAAAATAAAATAAAATCACAAAAAAATTTACATTAAAAACGGGGTAATATATATTTTCCACTTTGCCCACATTTCCTCAAATTTAGTTTTCTGTAGTCCCACAGGGAAGGTGATTCTTTCCATAATTTCATAAATAATATCATACTAATCGAAAGCGATTTTTGTCCCAAATATTGTCACCAATTCTGTGTAAAATTTGCACCAGAAAGCATAGATGAACCTGAGTGATGAGACTGCTGAACGTCTGTGATAAAATAAAATATCTGCTAAGACTCTTCCAGCCAAACACTCTCCAAGAGGTTGAGCTTGATAATTAATCCATGAAATTCAGAGTTCCCGGGTCCTTTTCTTTTTCATTTACCTTTACTTACAGAGAAAAGATTGACTGAACACAAGTCTCTTACTGATGGTCTCTGGGTATAGCTCCACTGAAGCACCCAGTCAGGGTTCTCAATCAAACAAGAGCGTGGAGCTTTTTGTAGCATCAAAATTTAATTAAGTCTTGTGAATAAATTGTTGTGACAGTGCTCAGGGGTTGTAAACCTGGATTAACCAAACAGCATCAACAGCAGATTGCATGAGCAGGATGATATAATTATAAAACACCGCGACTAGGTCAGTGCAAGGTTACTGAATAGTTTATTACATTCAGATAATAGTGTAATATGATTGAGGACAGTATAATCTAGTATAATTGTACTGCTCCAGGCTGATATTAATTATCCCTTTTCATTAGGAAAACGAGTTTCAGGTGAAAGAGCTGCACAGTTTTCTGTGTTATTCTTTACAACCTGAGAGAATTAATAAAATATATCCACAGTAACAATGTAGTAGAAGTTTTTCTTGTTATATAAGAAATAAGTATACACTATATTCTTAGTCAGCTGTCAACCAGTTTATCTATTCATGAGTCCGTTTACTGTGGAATAAATCAGCATCACCGTTCACCTTGGTGTAGTCGTATAACTCCCATGTTTGCTCCTGTAATGACCACCCTGTTGCTTCTCCTCGACTGCACAGAGTTATCTATTTCCCCTCACGCATCACTGACTCATCTATGTTCAGCTCTCAATGCTTTACTCACCACTCACATCACATCGTTAAGCTGCCTTCGGCCTTCAGGGCTCCATATCACAATTGGTCTCTTGAGGGAAGTGTTGGAGCAGTGCTGGGTTCCTCATTGCATGAACTTGAATTTATCTCTCTTGTCACTGTATAGACGCTCTTCATATAAATGTAAACACTGCATCAGGATGTGCTGCCGAGTCTAAGCCAAAAATCTTGTTTCCCTGTTATCCTCCAGTGTAATCTTCATTTGTTTTCACAATCAGTCTCTCAATATTTACCCCAGTAAATCTGTTGAACTGACATGATGTGACTATCAAAACATTGTCATGGACAAGGCAGTTAATTTACCTGCTATTTACTGGATTAAAGGTGTTGATCTTGAAAGCTGTTAGACACACATTGCTAAAGAGTTTGCTGTTGACAGTCTGCACAAATCCAGTTTCAGAATAACTGATTTAATATTGGTGACAAAACTCCAGCTCTGTAATCTGTCTGCAGCAGCTGGGTTATTTATCTCCAGTGATTTTCTGTCTGTCTCTGATCCCCCTGCTACGTCTCCTTAGCCCTGCTGATCTACTGGGTGCTAGCCTTCATCATGAAGACCATCAAGTTCGCCAAGTACACCGAGCATGGCATCGGCCCCGGGCAGCTACGCTACTGCATCACCGGACTGCTGGTGCTGCTGTATGGACTCTTACTAGCCGTGGAGATCAACGTCATCCTGGGCAGGGTGAGTGTGCGTTTGTGCATGTGTTGTCACGTGTGTGCAGGCACGTTTAGTCATCTGATTGTCTGTTTTTAGATTCGGTCACCTCTGCTTCTTTTAGTCTGAAATCCAAATGGCTCCAGTGATCAGAGTCAATAATAGATTAAATCCAATGATGCTTTTTCCATGGCACACATGTTGAGCTATTACATTTGTGTTGGTGAATGTAATATTGGTGACAGCACCTGTAAAAATACCATACAATGAAAGCTACTATTGCTTCTTTTAAATGTATGCATATCAGGAGTCACATCAAACCTGCTTGCTTCTCAAATTTCTAAACTGTTGCAGTATTGTAGTGTTACATTAATAATTTATTTTTTTAAAGTTTAAAGAGTAACTGGTGTTACACTAACATTTGCTAATTAGCACTGAACACAGTGCAGCTGAGGTATTAGTTTTGCACCTACAGTATTTAGTTATAAACCAACATATTGGACAAGAGACATTTTGACCTGATGATGGTACTACTTGAACACTTAAGACACGAGACACCAAAAAACAAACATTTCAACTCCATGGTGGTGTTAGATGAAAGGTCGTGGGATCACCAAAGTCATTTGGCTTCATCCTGTGGACATAATGGTTGTCTGAGCAAAATTTCACAGTAATCCATCCAATAATTGTTGAGATATTTTAGTCTGCACCAGAGTAGTGCCCCGACAGACACACAGAGATAACTAACAATAGAGCTTTTCATGACTAAAAACAGATTTATAAAGCAACAAAACCTCTGAAGAAAACATATATCAAGAAAAAAAAGAATACAGCGCCAGAGACTTGAAAGGAATAAAAGATTATTGCCTGAAGAAAACAGATCCTCTCCGTTATGAAACAGACAGACAGAGCCTTGAGCTGCCATCTGGCTCATACCTGGTTCATTGGTGTGCCAGCCCATCTATTAAACTGATCCCGAGAGTAGACTGAACTTTATATTACTCTCTTATCATTCATCTGGCTGCATTGTATTGATTTCTCAACAAACCAATCATGGTAATATATTTTGATTATTCAGTTTTGACATTTTCAGACATCTCATCCATTTGTTGTGAAAGCTGCCAGCGCATGAGAAAATGTCAGACTGGTGTACATGACGATGTAAAGTGTCTTTGTCTCTGTTAACCTTTGCACTGAGCACACATCCTTCATTGTATCTCATTCTGGGTCAACAACAAAGAAAGGGATTCTCCCATCATGCCTTGTACTGATTCTATTGAAACCAATCGGTAACCTCCATGGCTGCGAAGTGAAGCAGATGCAGAAGTGCAATTCCCCAGCCTCCATATTAAAATGTCCAACGAGTTACCCATTCACACACATCCGTACATAGCATTAGCTGCCATGCAAGGTGCCAACTGCTCATCAGTTTTAGGAGCTAACCATACACATTCACATAATGGCGCAGCCTTTGGAGCAATTTGGGATTCAGTATCTTTCCCAAAGACACTTCGACATGCAGACTGGAGGATCCGGGGATTGAACCACCGATCATCTGATTTGACCCGCTCTACCTCTGATCCACAGCCGCAGAGCTAGCAAAGACCGTTTTCAAACTGTATAATCAAGGAAACTTTTGTACTTACCAAATCTTTTAGGGATGATGTCTGATATCCTCTGGGCAGATGGCGCACAACGGTTCAAACTACCTGCCTAGCTCACTAGTTAAGTACACATGTCTGAGAATTGTGTATGTGCGCCCATCAGACTTAAGTGAAAAGGTTGTGTTATTTTGGATCAGCTGTGTTTTGTTGCCTTGAAATCTCAAACTATTACATTATTCCAATGAAACCGTCTTGATTTTTCTGTAAAGACCTAATAATTATAGTAATTTTACCATAACAAAGTTACATAATGTGAACAACATGGCTATTTCATTTCTTAGAGCTTAGATTGCTCACCAGTTCAAATAATATTAAAGCTTGAAGTTATACATAACTCAGGTCCACTGACTTTGCCCATTTTTAAATAAGCCAGGAGGCGGCAAAGGCAAGACTGCCAAGATGGCAGTGCCCAAAGCCACCACACTCTGAATTTCTTGACATCCATTCTTTATACTGTCTATGTATAAAACATGAATTTGCAAAACATACATGGTGAAAATTATTCTCGCCATGAAAACGGAATATAATAAGACGTATTGTATAATGATGCTTGTGTTTATAAATAGTCTTCTATTTGGATGTTTTTGGTGGTGATTTATCTGCCAGGCACTGACCTATTTCCCATAAAACCTACAAACACACATTTATCATCTCTACTGACTCACTGTCTTTGGTTCTGTTGTATTTCATTAAAAAAACTCCAGTCTGATGGTCGTGAAAGTAGAACATTACTTAGAAATGTTATGTTATCATTTTACCAAGATTCAGCATTCACCATAGTGATATCAGATAACCTGTAATTAATATGCAATTGTGAGAATTTATCTCAGAAGCTATAATTAATCCCACTAATAAAAGTGTGTTCAGCTGTCATACCCATTGTGGTGTAGCCCATTACATGCAGCTTGGAGAAAATTATAATGATTCATCCTATAGAATAGATGTTGTCACAAATGAGTTGATTTTTCTGTTTCATTAAATATCTAATCAGCGGTTGCATGTTTTCATAGTCATCCTCGGTTTTCAGGTCACTGCAGATGGCACAGAGAGTTGAATAACAAATCAAACCTGCCTTTCCTTCTCTTACAGCGCTATGTGTGTTTTGCCGACCCGACAGAGGTGAAGCCTCCTGAGGACCTCCAGGACCTCGGTGTTCGTTTCCTGCAGCCCTTTGTCAACCTGTTGTCCAAAGCCACCTACTGGTGGATGAACACTTTCATTACCTCCGCTCACAGACGACCAATCGACCTCAAGGTCATCGGGAAATTGCCCATCGCAATGAGAGCCCTCACCAACTACATGAAGCTACGCAAGGCCTTTGAAGACCAGAAGGTTAGTGCACAAAGAAAATTTGCGATCGTTGTCTAGAGCTGGAATTATAGTAGCCAATTGACTAGTGTTAAAAAACACACAGCTCACATGAATATAAATATAAATAAACATAAATGTTACATGAGTATGCTATGCCCGCTGCTGCCCTCTTTTTCATTCTACAGTGTTTTCTGAACGTCTTTTAACGAGTTTCAAAACTGATTGCACTTCTTGAGATCTGAGATCTTGCAACTGATGTGGTAAAGATCTAAAGCATTATTCAGTTTCTGGCTTCACTGGTGCTGAATAAATAATCGTGGCTCTGGTGCAGATGGCAATAAAAAGGAATAGAGGATAATCTACAAATTGCAAAAAGTGAGTGATAAGCTGTTTCTCCCATGATTTCTAAAAACTCTTTCCATGGATCTCACAGACACAAATAAGGTTTTAAATATATATTTATATTTAAGAGCTTAGAGAGCAGCCTGTTTGGCTCCTCCAGGCCCCACTTCGCTTTATTTTGAGGCCATTTGTTAGTTTAACTGAATATATCTTGTGTTTATGATGTTTAATTGTCATGTGCATGAAGTAATCTGGGAATTTCTTTTTTTTTATACAGCTGTTCCCATAAAATCGTTAATCTCTGTCCAGTGATGACTCAGTCCTGGCTGGACTGGGACCATTAAACTCTATTTAGACGTCACAGAGTCGATAAGTCAACAACAGAAATGTCACTCTGACTTTAAACATGCACACAAACGTGATTTGATTGAAGTTTTTTAGCACTGTTTTTGTTGGTGCTGTGTTAGGAGATGATTGATTATATCCTTTGGTCATTTCTGCCGTGTCTACACTCTGCTGCTGTGTTCTTGTATGCCAGGATATGTCATATGTCAGCCCCCTAGGACTAGAAGTTGGTATAGAAAGTGGGTAGTTGGATGGATGAATGCTTTGCAATACAACATCAACAAAGAGTTGTTGGTATTCTCGTCTACATGTTGAATTGCCTTTGAGCAAACTCATCTTTATAAAGGTATAAAGATGAAATATGTATATATAATAACTATGTTAAAGGGATCAGTTCGCTAGAGATTTGAACAAGTAGATGATGGCAGATTTTTGTGTTTTTCCGCTGTGCGCTGCTCTCGCACAGAGTCACGGTCCAAACTTGGGATGTTATTTCATTACATAATATTCTTCCCTTTCTTTCCTCTCTCAGTTTTACTTTCGGAGCACGTGTCAGGGGGCAGAGGTGAAGGGCCTCCTCTACAAGGTCATTGTTTTCCAGTGTTTGGAAGGTCACAGAGATTCGTCACGGCTGCGTGTGCGTCCGGTGTGAACGTAACCCGACTTCCTTCCGGTAGTAGCGAGGGATGAGAGCGAATGAGAGATCCCAGTGGAGAGATGGGGGGGGGTGCATTTAGAGGAGAGCCTGGAGGCACTGGGTCATTCCCATTCTACTGTGAACGAGCCGACATCCCGACCCCTGCGGGGGTGAAAGCACTGTACTTCATGGGAAGCTAGTTTCACTCTGTGTGTGAGAATGAACCGTCCGTCTTGTTTGAACCCAAGGTAGAAGGAAAGGATGCGTGTGTTTCTGGGAGTGTGTATGTGTGTATGACGCGCATAGTCACGTTTCTTATGAAGGCTGACATTCAATATGAGCTCAAATGGAAACATAAAGTCACATGATGGTTGTCACGTCTGTTCTCACAGTTCAGAGAATGACTCAGTGTGTGTTTACTGCACTGTAACAGTCCAGATGTTTCCCTCTGGTAACTGGCTCACTAAAAGAAAGCTGTCATGTTGTGAAATTTATCATCATCAGATGCAGATAAGTAGCTCCTCCAGTCTGCTTTGACAATCTATTTAACTCTCAAAGTGATTTTTAATGTGTCTTGTTTATTCCTCGTCCTCTGCCTGAATCTCATGGTTTTCCAGCATCATTAGTTAGAGCAGTAAAGATGACTGAGCCTCACTGTGAATCTTGCCATTAATCATTACATCTCATGATGCAGACGCATCAGCAGCGGGGACCAATGCTGAAGTCTTGAGTTAATGGATGTCGATTCAGCTTTTGAGTTCAAGCAATTATTTCCTCTTGCTCTGTGAGGAGGTTATTGTCTAACCTAGTTTCTTTTTCCTTTGTTGTGCTGCCAGTTCAGCGCCACGAGAAACTGTGGCTGTGTATAATGTTTAGTGTTCTGCATTATCTGTGCAAAGACATTTACGCCTGTCCTCAACAGCAGCCATCTTCATTACACTAATGGAACACTGATATATGGTTATTTATAATTGTAATGAAGATTTACAATATAAATCTAAAAGAAGACTAAACTGTTATCCAGTTACTGCCGATTAGCTGTGTTCAGCAAATGATGATCAACATCTGAATGTGACTCTGAATTGTCCTCTTCGTGTCTTCGTGTCCTCTTTCTTTCACTTCAACTCAGAGGCCTCAGGGCACAGCACCCCAGGGCCCAAAGCTGATCTGGCAGGCTTTGAGGAAAGCGTTTGGCAGACCTCTCATCCTCAGCATCACATTCCGTTTCCTGGCTGATCTGCTGGGCTTTGCCGGTCCTCTCTGCATCTCTGGCATTGTCTACCACATCAGCAAGGACAACCGCACCATTCAGCCACCGGTGAGGGTTCAAGCATTACTTCAGTTTTACTCTCTTGGGGACTTTTTTCCATGGCTGTATCTCTACATTATAACTATCTCTCTACATCTCTACGAGGTCCTGAATGCTTGGTTTTAAATATTCTCTTCTTGTAAATAGTTGACTAAATAAGCAATACGGAATGTAAATTTTGGAGGGAGTCTCAGTTATTATATATGTTATAATATATTATTTACCACTCAAAAAAGACTGTGTGGGTGTCTCAGTTCAGTCCAACACAGACTAAAATCTCTCATGTGAAATAACCAAAACTGTAACTTTGGTAGAAAATGATGTGTTCATGTAAGAGCCCGTCATTCAATTTAGAAAACTAACACAGAAATCTTGTTTTCAGGGCCTTTGATGTTCTTTTGCAAATCATAATTTATTCATGTAGTTTCTAAAAAATGAAATGACAGTCACATCTCTTGACATGCAGCTTAGCTCCAGTGATGTTGTCACCACCTTTTAGTATGATTGGCAGAAACATCAGAGCTGCCTGCAAAATTCCGTTTTTACCTTCATTTGCTGAATCCTATTTGTGAGGCCATGACACTGTGCTGAACATGATATCTAGGCACTGATTAGTAAAGGACTTCTTGTCATATGTAGTGTAGAGACAAGGAGTGTTTTCAGAATTAAACAGAGAGCTGAGATGCATTCAAAACAAAGACAGCTCTAGCAGACATAACAGAGACGTCACATGGCTTCTCAAAGGTCAGAGTTACAGTTATGTCAGTGATGAGACATTTATGATGCCCCTTCTCCCCAGTGCACCTGCCCCGCGATGGTGTACTAATTTAGATCTCCTCAAATATTTATGAGCCTTTCTGCTGAAGCTGTCTCGGTTTCTTAGATTCCACAGAGGGCACACGACCATATCAGACATCTGCTCAGGTATTCTTCTGTTGGAGTAACTCTTCAATAATTTGTTTGAGAGTCACATCTGTGGAAGCCAGTAGGATATCAAAAGTTCATATGAAGATACTTAAAAGACTTCAAGCGAAGTGCTCTCACCAGTTTGTCAGTTTGAAAATAGGAGGACTGTTTGTGAAATAGCTGATGAGTCTCTCTCAGCAATATGCAGAGAGAAATGTGTTTTTGGGTGTGATGAAAAAGAGACAAGAAATTTCAACGTTGAGTGGATGTGGAGCTGAGACACATTACTAATCAATAATTTGTAGTCCCTCCCGGGTGATTGATCTCTACCCCTGGTAGAATTAATTCTTCTTTGAGGGAGATATCTTTTCCATCTCCTATAGCTAAACCACATCCTCTTTGGTTTCCAGTTCACACTCCTCATATCAGCTGTGTGATACAATCTGAGGACTCCATTCAGTGCTGTTTGACTTCACACACACTGCTGCAGCCTCCTGTAAAATGAAAATAAATCATACAATACATTTTAAACGGATGTGGTTACCTTTGACTTTTGAAATGATGAACAGGAGCTGTTTTACTGGAAATTCATTACTGACAGAAACTCTCTAATTTAAGCCTGTGTGATTGATGTTGCCAAGGTGCTTGCCTGACTGTCAATACCTCTACCTCCCTCTCTCCTCCATCTCTGCTTCCAGATGAAATTGCTGGGGATCTATTTCATTTCCTCGAAAGAGTTTCTGGAGAATGCATATGTGCTGGCCGTGTTGCTCTTCCTCGCCCTGCTCCTGCAGAGGACGTTTCTCCAGGCCTCCTACTACGTGGCCATTGAAACAGGCATCAACCTGCGGGGGGCCATACAGGTATGATGTTTTCAAGAAACAGTCAGTCTATTGAGGCTCTTCTGTTTGTCCACATGGATCTGAATGTGGTTGTCCTCTCCCCAGACAAAAATCTACAACAAGATCATGCGTCTGTGCACCTCTAACATGTCCATGGGCGAGTTAACTGTTGCCCAGATCTGCAACCTGGTCGCCATAGATACTAACCAGCTCATGTGGTTCTTCTTCCTCTGTCCTAACCTGTGGGCCATGCCAATACAGGTAGGAAACATTTGTTTCTCAGTTTAATAGTGAGGTATTAGGATGGATTTACAGTCAGAGGAAGGGATCAGTGGGTCCTACTGTGGATACCTTCTGTACACCGTTTTTGATTTATGGTTCAATGTCAGGTTTCCCACTGTTACCAGCACTGCAGAATTAAAGGGATGTATCGTAAATGATCAGGCTGTATAATTATACTCCCCGTAGTAACTTCTTTAATTTCAATCTATGATACAGAGCATCCAGATAACTCTACTAACATATTGCCTTTTGCCATTTTGCTGCCTTCCATTATACTTCTGGCAAGCTGATGTTTGTGTGCTGTGTTGTGCTGCATGCTGTCTTTATTGTGCATTGTGTATTTTCCCATCATAATTTAAGGCCAAGCTCATTACAATAATGTGGGAAACACAGGATTGTATCCAGAGATGTGAAGGCTGAAAAGGGAGCATCAGGTGTTACAGCCCCTGTGGGAAAGATTCACTGCAGATGTGTGCAGTCAATTGCAAGCCTTCATGCTTTATAATCCTTTTCTATAAGTGGATTGTGCAATTCACGACACAGAGTACTGTATAATCAGTATTGATATTCAAATATCATTAAGTTGTCAGGGGTTAATTAGAGCTGAAAACAAACAAATGAAAAAAAAAAATATTTCAGCAAAACCTGAGGCCACTTCTCAGGGAAATTAAGAATCCCAGGATACTTCCCTCATATACAGCTTTCACTTTGAAACTTCAGGTAATGCCTAACCCTATTTAAATCATATTTACTTGCAGTTTGTTTCTTCCCTCTTGTCTTTCAAATCAAACATTTTTAGATGAAGTTGAAAGTTTTGTTCTTGGAGTTGAATTTCTGAACATTTTTGACTCAAACGTAGCTTAACTGTGTCATGTCACATGCTACGCCATGAGAACAAATATTACTGGAACTATGGCTACAATATATCGGTATCAACAACAAAACTGACTTTGACTTTAGAAAACGCAGCACAGAGGTAGCTCACCTGGTAGAACATGGACACCTTGTTCAAAAGGCAGAGACTTCACTGCAGTGAGTCAAGGTTTTTGTGATGGTTTGATTCCAGCCTGTGGCCATTGTTGCTGCTGCATGTTATCCCTTCTCTCTCTCTCGCTCGCCACTTTTCTGTCTATCTACAGCTACCCAATCCAATAAAGGCATAAAAAACCCTAAAGACTAATAATACATAAATAAAAATATTGGTATCATATTAATATTACACATGCGACAATATTATCTAAATAATCCAGCAGCCTCAAAGCAGTACCGGTTCCCTTTCCATTCCTGCTTTGCAGTTATTGTTCTTTTTGTATGCTTTTTTTTACAGTTATGGTTACAGATTCTCCACCTCCATACACTTTTTGACTACAGATATACATTCAATAGATGCAAAACAAGGGCCAACTGCACATTATGGGTGTGTTTGCGCTGCTAATCATTAGCACAATATCTTTTGTGAATAGGACATTGAGACGGGGCAGATATGGTTGCAAGTGATGCACAAGGACTGCAATCCATGAGTGTTCTCTGGTATTGATATTATAAACAGGTTCTTTCTTAGTTTAATGTTTCTTGCATGATATCAAAACACAACATGTATAATATTTTTTGACAAATAATTGTGGGACAGGCTGCTTCTGTAATCACAATACAAACATACCAGTAAATTATATCAGCTTGTGCTCAGCTTGATTATAAATTTTACATTAAACTTTAAAGTTTATAAAATTACAGTCCTTTACACTATGTCTCACTAGACAAAACATTTGTCCATCTAAGACTTTGTTCTCATGATAAGCAAATGATTTCTAATTATATACAACAATCTTTGCTATAAAACAACCAAAGTCTTTTAGAATCCACCAATAAATGGTAAAAGTATTAAGAGTACGAGAATGTTATATTCATGAGTAACAAGACAGAAACAGACTTAAATCCTCCAGTAGCAGAATAAACGTGCTGGTGTTCCTCTGAGGTCCAAGCTGCATTAGTATTCTCCATCTGTACCCACCTGTCTGTTTGATTTTTACTGCATCTTGCCCTGATGGGTGGTGATACTGGGCTTTTGAAGTTCACCAGTGATCTCCTATGTTTAATCTGAAATCTTTACTCACTGTAGAACAAGCACAGGTGTCCCTCTAAGCCATGACACTGTGACAGTGAGCCAGCATGCACAACACCAGGAGCCTGGAGCTGGTTATAAATAGTAGTTTTTAACGTTACAAATTCCACTTGAGCTTTTCCTGCTAGGGCGAGCCGAAATGTCTACTGTGAAAAAAGGGTCTATTATTTATCAAAGGCTCAGTAGACCAGAGCTGTCAATGGGCTCCATGTTTTTCTATTTCTCCGATTTCCCAATCCTGTCATATTTGGTGTTCATTAAATTCAATTCAGTGCGGCAGTTTATCAAGCAATAAATGCATTACAGATGCATATTTACTTTTTTTTTTTTTAAGATTATTTTTTTGGCCTTTTATGCTTTTAATGATAGTACAGCTGAAGATAGACAGGAAGCAGGGGGCAGAGAGAAGGGGGAGTGGCACGCAGTAAATTAGCCGTCCGATGCGTGATTCGAACCGGGGCCAGCTGCAGCGAGGACTATAGCCTCCACACACGGGGCGGCCGCTTAACCCACTATGCTACCGACAGATGCATATTTATTAGTATTAACATAACCACCAAGTGGCAACCTCCGTGGTTGTGAAGTGAAGTGTAGAATTCAAAACTGCAGTTCCTGAAACAGCCACTTGAGGCTGGCTACAGAACAAGTCAGTCTCCATAAGCCCACATGTTAAAATGTCTAACTTCACAGTAGAAATAAACATGTTTACAACTTGGTACTAATAAGAAGGGTTTGGTCTCTATAGCTACTTTCACTGTTCAAATTATATTAAGGTTTAAAGTTATGCATAATTAACAGCATGGCTGCTTTAATTGACAGGTGGGTGCTGTTACAAATGGCTTGTTTGAGCACCCAGGCCTCATTCAACTCACCTCAGGTCCAACGATGATCCACATCTTTGCACATTTTTAGATTAGTCAGAGGGCGGCAAAGCCATTCCTTCTGAGCCTCATAATGACTCTTCACAAACCTGTGGAAAACATACAACATCTAATCCATATTTATACTGGCCATGATAGTCACCAATCACAGAAAATCTGTAAATATCTATCTATCAAGCATGTCTTTAGCCATGCTGTTGGGAGTTCACAACTTTGGTACAGACTGAAATATCTCAACAACTACATGAACTTTGGTTTAGATATTATTACAGATATTAGTGTTCCCCTCAGGATGAACTTTAATGACTCTGATGATCTCCTTTTTATACAGTGCCACAAGCAGGACAAAGTTTTCACATTATCCTCTTTCCATCAGCCTCAGCTGTAATGCATTTAGTACTATTTAGCAAATGTGAGCATGCTAACATTAGGATGTTAGCATTGTCATTGTGACCATGTTAGCAAATGTAGGCCAATTAAAGTGAGTGTTATTATATGTAGCACAAAGCCTTTTAGCAACACTTAAATAAGGCGTGATTCATGTGAAAAGCTGTGAAACTGTGTGGGGGTTGGTGGCTTCACGACTGAACATTGCAATTTCCATGCCAAGTGGCCGACCGTGGTTACATATGACTCACAGCAAGGAGGTAGCTCCAGTGAAAAGGTGTTACTTTTTATATAGTTATTACAAAGGAAATCACATCATTTCCCACTGTTCTTTTACCCATTAGCCGCCTCGTCCAGTGTGGTGCACATTATGCTGTGACAGCTGAAGGAGAGGCTGTGTGAGTGTGAAATGTCACATCCATCTCCATCTGCTTCTAAGTGCCCTGGGGATTTCTGAATGCGCAGTGTGTTCAGAGTGATACCAAAGGCGGTAGGTGGTTGGAAAAGAGCCAAGGACAGGTGGAAACATGAGTCATCTCTGTTGTAAACGGAGAGAGCAACCATTACTGTATGTGGACTCCACATACAGTAATGTGGAGGATGAATAAAGCTTCAGTTTTAAATATTTAACATGTATGCGGATGCCCTTATTATTACCCTGCATTAATATGGTTTTCATAAAATCTGTGGGGATTATGTGTAACTGAAGACTGAATCTTGTAACTATTGCAGTTCTCCTTTTTCCTGTCTACAAGGTAAAAATGTTGTCTGTCTTTCTCTGTATCGTCCTCCCTCAGATCATTGTGGGAGTGATCCTGCTCTACTACCTCTTGGGAATCAGTGCCTTGATTGGAGCGACTGTCATCGCCGTGTTGGCTCCTGTACAATATTTTGTGGCCACTAAGCTGTCCCAAACACAAAAGAGCACTCTGGTGAGTATTTTCATTGGCTCTCAATCAGTTTGTACTGTTGTGACTATTTTTTGTACAATGCTATTGATGACAATGTCAACGGACACTTTGATCCAGGCTAGAAAAATCTCCACAAAATCTGGTATTTATGGTTTCAGGAGGAAATCCTCCTGCTGACTTTGGTGACCCCCTCACCTTTCCTCTTGGGCCTCCATGAGGTTTCTATAAATTGCTATAGGATGCAATACTGTGCAGTGTGCTGCAGTCTTTCCATCAAGTACCATCATCAGTCCAATACTTTATTTTGCAATCAGCATTCCATCCTCGCAGAACCGATTCTAGCTTCAGACGTTTTGTTTTGTTATAATTATGTTCTCATTTTTAGAGAAACTGGTTTCAGAGACTCTAACAGTAGAGACCAGTTTTTACCAGAGTGGTGTCAAAGAGTTGAGTTGTTTCAAAGAGATCCTATAGGTCTTCACAAACAGAATGGGTCAATAATGGTTTGTCACATTATGTAATGAAGTGGATGTAATTATGCACATGCAGGCATACAAACCCATGCACTTATCTGCACACCACAAAATAACAGTCATTATCTCCTTGGGGAGAACCCTGTGATGAATTGGCAACCTGTCCAGGGGGTAACCCGCCTCTTGCCTTGCTGTGATTGGCTCCAGCCCCCCAACAACCCTGATACGGATAAATGGTTATAGAAGATGAATGAATGAATCTCCTCGGGGAATACAATCTTTGTTTCATCCACACAGAAGAAGCAAAATATTTTAGATACAGAAAACAAATGCTCATCTTGCCTGATGCTTTTCTGCTCCAAGTCAAATGTACTGATGATTTTAGACCTGAGAGAAACACTTTGCTTTAATGGCTTAGATGTTTGTGTTGGCAATTGAACAGAAGAAGTAGAGGTGATAAGTCTCGTATCGCCCTCTGACTGCACCTCTTACAGTTTATCTGTCCTTGATGTGTCACGACTGTGTAATCGAAGTCTCCTTTTTCCATTTTCCATTGGCAGGAATACTCTAGTGAACGTCTGAAGAAGACCAATGAGCTGCTGCGGGGCATCAAGCTGCTGAAGCTGTATGCCTGGGAACACATCTTCTGTGACAGTGTGGAGGAGACCAGGGGCAAAGAACTCACCAGCCTGAAGGCCTTCGCTCTTTATACATCCATATCCAGTAAGACACTTTGTGTGCACAAGCTGAACTCTGACATTTGGACATCATAAAATAAAAAGTACTCAAATAAACAAAATTAATCCCGACTTTATTGAACCTCACAATTCAACATAAGTATAAAAATAACTAAAGTAAAGTATAACAAACATTTTAAGCATAGCTAACACAGATTATCGTTTCCTATTTACAGTACTTAAGACACTACTCCACAATATGGTCACTCAATACTTATTTGTTTTCCCGCAGATTGTTCTTGTTATCGTCTTCCACACTCTAAGATGAACAGTGGCTGCAGCCTGCGTGGCTCCAGTCCTGTAATAGTCTGTATCCAATCTTAAGTCAATAATTGCAGATTTTTAGGAGAATGACCAATCATAGTTTCCTCCTGGACATTTTTATGAGAGTAATATAACAGAATGATAGAGAACAAGATTTATTCACCATTAATGCCTCAGAGAGACTGTCAGTGAAGTAACAACCCTGACATCTACACATTTTTCAAGATGAGGTTTTATGACACGAAAGAGTCATAGAGAAGAGTAGTTGATGCCGAGCAACAAGTGAACTAACTGAACTTATTGACCCAAACACAGGATGTTGTGATTAAACAGTATGCATTTACAGACTCCTACAGCACATCTTAACAACTCTTCATTGTGTTAGGAATCCAAAAGGATGTTGAATTTTCTCATGTCATGCACAGCCAAGCGATTATTATCATAATAATCATCCAATTGAAACTAAACAGCAGAATGTGTAAAGTTTTAAGAGAATATTTGTGAGTTGACGTGGATAAATTCCTGCTTATTTTTTGATAATGAAGAGTAGCAATAAACTAGAAAAATTTCCAAAGAAATTTTGAGTGTGCCTGACTCTGGCCCCACGTTTTGATACCTTTTTTGTGTATGTGCAACAAAAACTGCGAGAGGAGTAGCGTGCCAAAAAAAAGGCGTAAGTATAATAATAATAATAATAATAAGCGTGGTGAATGGTATATATTGTGCTCTTTCAGGCACACTCAAATAGTCCCAAAATGTTGTAGTTGTGCTCTTTCAGGCACACTCAAATAGTCCCAAAATGTTGTAGTTAATCTCTAATTTTCTGTATAAAGACGTGGAAAACACCTTCACATCCTCCTGTCTCTTTATTTCTGCTTTCAGTTTTCATGAATGCAGCTATTCCCATCGCAGCTGTATTGACGGTAAGTTTAATTTCAACCTCTAGCTTTAATTCACTTAAATATAAATGATTCACTACACTCTGCCTATAGTCGTATCTACAGTAGTTATAAATAGAGCCAATAACTATTGAGCACAGTGCAACCCATTGACTTTCCCCCTGTGTGAAGGACAGAGCAGAGACAGTCTAAGTGTAAGATGTCCAAATTTCAAGTGACACAGTGGAGAGCTCTTAGACAGCAGTACACTAAATCCTGTCTTTATTTATTTATAGAAGTCCTTCATGGTTGTAGACTCAAGCCCTGATATTTTTTTAAAAAGTCTGATAGATACCAAGAAAAGGGACGAAACATCAAACAAAACTGGTTTTACTTTGAACGGACTGTGAGTAACTTTCATCCAATAAATAGTGACCGGTTCACAGGTTCAATGATCTAAATCCATGCTGTTGAGACTAACCTCGGTCATTCTGTCCTCTCTCTCATCCTGCAGACGATTGTGGTTCATGTTCACATCTCTGATGACGCTGATCTGTCCCCAGCTGTGGCCTTTGCCTCTCTGTCTCTCTTCCACATCCTGGTCACCCCCCTCTTCCTGCTCTCCAGTGTGGTGCGCTCCACCGTCAAAGCTCTTGTTAGGTGAGAAACTAAAAAAATGTTTTTTACAGCCGAGTGCTACGTGAAAATAGTCATGCTGAAATGTCAAATGGAACAACAGAGACTGACAATGAGCAGCGCAGTGAAAAGCAACATAATTAGATGAAACTCTTGACCTTTATGCTGCATGGATCAGCTGCATTAGTGGATCAGCCTTTGTTCATATAACAAGGTGCTTAATTTCTCTGCTCCTTTAGTGCCCTTGTGTCTGTCACTACCTAGTTTATGTCAGTAATTAGCTTCACGATTAGTTTGGCAGTCAAGACATCTCTTGTGATTAGGCTGCGGCAGAGTGACAGATCTCTCGTTGCTAATGCTGTACAAATCAATAACTCCCCATCTAATCCTGCTTCTGGATCTTTATACTGATTTTCTTATTTAATTGAATGCTAAAGTTGATTTCTTATATTTTTACAGATCTATAGAGGGAAATAGGATACAAATGATCAACCAACCTTTTAGTTTACATGCTTTTATCTGCTGAAAGGTCTTGTGCAGCTCTACTGCAAACCATGCCATTTCAAAGTACCTGAAATGGTCATTTACACCTTCTAGATGTATAATTTTTACACTACAGTGATAATGAAATTAGTTAATTAATTTTCTTACTCAGTCTTCTAGGGATGTCTCATATAGTAGATGAAGCAGAAAATTTTTCCTTGAGACTGTAGAGGCAAAGACAGTTTAAATCCCATCATCCCTATATCGTAGCAATGATCACAGGGCTTTTAATGGGAGTTGTAGAAGCTGACTGCTACAGGATTGCCTTAAATTACTGCACAGGTTTCACATCATACATTCATACATTTTCCACATGGGCTTTGAGGAGGGCAGCTAATACTACTGTGTGCTGGTGTAAGCACCTTATTCCAACAAAGAGTGCTTCTTTGTTGCATGAGGAAGCTGCCTGTGATCCTTTGAGATGTCTATTTCTGGAACCTGACACACTTTTTCAGACACCAGAAAAAAAAAAGACTTAATACGTCAGTGCAGCACTCCAGTTTGTCTTCACACTTCAAGATGAAAATTAGGCTTGTGAACCTTTAAATGTCTTTAATTATAATTCATTTTTAGCATTGTCGTGTGGTGCTGCTGATTATAAGGACTGGTGAGTGCTCCTACATACTGGATTTATTGTGGCACGTTACCTTTACTTCTCTACTGTCTCCTGTATGTCTGAGTCACATGCATACAGTACACTGATGAGTAAATTGAAGGAAATTGGCCCCAGCTGAGAGGAAGTTTCAGATGAGTTATGTAGACTACAGATTTAGTAATTAGATGCAGAACGCATGTATCAGGAAAGCATTTGTTCTCATTTATGTAGTGCAACAGAAGGTAATTTAATTTAGAGATGTAGGGATATGTGAGCATGTGTGACAAGGAGAGAAAATGGAGATGAAGCTCATTCAGTATAGATGCTTTTATCTGTACATGAATGAAAGGGAGCTCAAGTGATCCATCAGTTTGTGAATTATAGATTACATTTTTATTTTTCATCATTAATAACTTCTCTGTTTCCTTCTCCTCTGTTAATTCTGCAGCGTTCAGAAGCTCAGCGAGTTTTTCTCAAGCGATGAGATTGGAGACGAACAGGAGCCCAGAGCATTGTTAACCTCTGGCTCCAGTAATCACAACCAAAATAGATACCAGGCTGTGGTGAGTACACATGCACACACTTCTTTTTTTGTGTTGGCAACAAGGTAGACAATGTTTGTTTCTTACTGTCTCCCCTGCTGGTGCATTCAGACTGTCTCACTTTCCTGTGAATGTTGTTTTCTTCCTCCACATTATCATCTTCCTGTCAATATCACCATTTACCTCTTTGTCCTTTGTGTCTGACGTTATACAACCCTCCTCTAGTCATCCTCTAAACCTTTCCCTTCGTCCTCCTCCTCCCGACACCTCCAGCCCCTGAAGGTGGTAAACAGGAAGCGCCCCCCGAGGGATGACTGGAACAACTACAGCTCACAGGGGGATCATGAGGGCGACAGAGCCCCCCAGATCATGGACCAAGACATTTGTATCAAGGTGAGAGACAATGTGTCTCCAGATGTCACCAGATGCCATCTGGCTGAGTCTGGGTTTTAAAAAAAACTAATATCAGTTTATAGGACAACTGAACACTGAGACAACGAACGTGATATATCACCTTAATGTTTTACCTCATATCACTCTGTCAGTCTTAACAATCACATATATTTCAGCTTCTAGCAACAAAATACAAATAGTTATCATTAATTAATTTATGCCAGTACTCTCACTGGTAATTAGGGATGTAACGATACATTGTGACACAATTAAAATCGGTACAAATGTGTGACGACTCGCATCGGTTGTCAGAAAAAATGAATCGCGATTCTTGGCGAATGCGAGAGAAGTAGGAAATGTTCTTTTTCGTCTTTTTTTTATTAGAAATAGGTTAAGTTGTGGCTGCAGCTTCCACTGCCGCGTCTGCCTTTCTGTGTCACACGCACACACACACACACACACATGCGGCAGTAGTGGTAATCGGCGTCAGGCCGACTGTACCGTAAATGTCCAATAACACAGACCCTCCAGGAATTCAGATGTTGCAATTTGCAACTTCAGTGAATCCCCGTGAATTCGGGGGTGTTGCAATTTTAACCAATCACCACAACTTCCGCGCAGTCTGCCCGGGGGATTAAACTCGGGTCAGGGACGGACGCACGGTGCGGGAGGATCCCCTCATGGGACCTCTCCTCGGCGCTGGCTGGCCCCCGCGGGGCGCATTTCCTCCAAGGTGGTGCGCCACGACCGGCTCTGCGTTTACAGCACCCGGACCTCGCCGTTTCCCGGGGCCGTGGACTCTCATTAAAGGGTTAATGAGCTACATCAATTTTTTTTTATTTTCAGTTAGCTCATACTTCAAGCTGAAAGGTAATGGTCAGATCAGCTGCTTGCTGGCAAAAGAACACAAACAGTTTGGAGAGTTTCTGTAAAGAGAGATTTTTCCTACAAATAAAAAGATAATTTTATTTGGTCATAATTGTCTGTAGCTCATTTTGATTTAAAAAAATTGTGAAAAAATCGTATCGTGAACAAAAAATCGTGACTCGAATCGAGTCGTGAGTTGAGTGTACGTACACCCCACAGCCTGGTACAAAAAAACTAATTTGGTCACTATACCTAATTTCCCCATTCATGACAACTGTACTAGTTCTTAAAACTCACCCATTCACATTATATTAAGCGTTGATTGACGGGGGGTGCCATCACAGGTGGCTTTTTTGAGCAACCAGGTTCCACATCAGCCCCACCCATGCTCCATGCCATTGCCCGTTTTTAGATTAGCCAGGAGGTCTCTAATCTGTTTTTTGCACCAGCGATAGCGGTTAAATGTGTAAATGGCGAGTAATACTTTAATTCAGAGGTTCTCAATCATTTTTTCCAGGGACCCCCTCATAATCCTCATGCAGATAAAAAAAATGTTTACTGCCAAGTGCAGTTCAGTCCCGAGCAAAGTAACAGATTACGTGGTGCGACAACAATCATTTAGTACAGGATTTTTAATGGTCCAAGCCTAATGTAAGTGAGCATCATTGGCTCAGATTTTTTTTTTTTTCTCCATTCATAGTTATGCACTTTTTAAACGACGCACCATAAGTTTATTAATTATTCCTAGCCTATGGCTCACAGACCCCAGTTTGAGAATCGTGGTTTAATTAAACAAGGGGTGTACTGTATGGGGAAAATCGATTAGAGCATGTTCCAAATGTCTGGTTGACCAATCAGATTGCTTCGTTGGATCTACTTGTATAATTGTAACTGTCATCCATTTTAGAAATGCGATAAAACACATTTCACTATGATGATTACATGTGACAGTTAGACAAGAACAAGAACAATAAACAACAAAACACGTTGAACGAACATAATGGATCACAGTCCATAGTAGCAACAGGTTCCAGTTGCTTAATGGGCCATTAAGGACACCATCATAACAACAACAAGCGTCATGGCAACAAGTATCATAGCAACAAGTATCATGGCAACAAGATCAAAGGGTCATAGCTGAAGGGGGCGGAGCCTAGAAGCCAAATTCTTATTTCCATTCCGGAATCAGTGAGACACTGCCAGATTTCAGTTGAGACACAAATTTCTGTCACAGTTGAATACGTTACCAATAATCCAAGAACACAGAATACAGAGAACAAACAACCAGCAGGAGAAAATGGTGGACAACATGGATTACAATTTCCGAGCTGAATACTTACCTGACCGCAACCTGGAAAAATGGACACAGATGAACTTTGATGATGAAACCTTGAGCCTCACCCATCAACCTAACAACAGGGTGATCATAAATATGAATAAGGAGTCACTAAAATACTATTTAGATGATCCAAGTTATCTGTATTCTGATTTTCAGATCAGCGAGTTAAAAAGTGGAATCCGTAACTTAAAATACCAACTTAACGAAACTAAGGCAATGGAAAAACTGTCTTTGAAGGAGATTGACGATCTAAAACAGCAACTAGAGGATCAGTCAGTGTTGCTGCAGAAAGCTCAGCACGAGCTTGAGCAGCAGACTTCTAATGAAAACAACCAGTTAAAGACAGAGAACAAGGTTCTTGAAAATGCTTTGGCATTTGAGAGAAATAGAGTTGCAGACCTGGAACAGAAGCTGACTGCCTTCAAACAGCAAATGGAGGAAGCAGAGAGAACTTTCAAACAATCTCACGCTTCCCATGAAGCTGAAACTCAGAAGATTACATCTGCCCTGAAAAAGGCAGAAGATCTCGTCCAAACTCAGCAACTCTGCCTCCTGGAAAAGACCTCAACTGTAGCAGAGACTCAGAGGTCGAAGTCTGTCCTTGTTGCGCAGCTTGAAGAGCAGACACGGATAAATTACAAGAACGTGGCTGCTCTGAAGAACGCTGAGCAGCAGCTGTCCGATTACAAGACACAATGGGAAAAGGACAAGACCTCCCTGAAGCAACAACTTCAGGAAACTTTGACGGAAAAAGACATGACTATGGCTTCACAGCAAGCCAAAATGGAGGAGCACAAGGCAGAGCTCCAGACTGCCCTAAAAAAGGCAGAGGATCTCCTTAAAATCGAGAGCCTCTGCCTTCGGGATAAAACAATCCTTCTCGAAGACACCCAGAAAGCAAACACTCTCCTTGTGGCTCAGCTTGAGGAGCAGAGACAGGCAAACGACACCCCGGGAAACGGCGAGGTCCGGGCGCTGTAAACGACAGAGCCGTCGCGGCGCACCACCTCGGAGAAATGCGCCCGCGGGGCCAGCCAGCGCCGGGGAGAGGTCCCATGAGGGGACGCTGTCAACATGTTTATTTCTGCTGTGAAGTTGACTAATTTTGTAGCCAGCCTCAAGTGGACGTTTGAGGAAGTGCAGTTTTTGGCTTTTCTGCGCTGGCTTCACTTCAACAGCCATCATAACACAGTTGCCAGTTGCGCCAGTATGAAGATAATGTAGTTCAAGTGTAGTTTTCAACCAACAGCAGCAGGTTAAGCAGTTAACCTGCAATGTGCCCTGAAAATGATGGAAAGAACACTGCTCTATCATGATCCGTCCAGGCCAAGGACATGATGTAGTTATGCCAATGGTAGCTATGGTATAATGCGTGTTATTGTTATTGTTACTGATATAATAATGCTACTAACAATAATATAAGCAGCAACAATAATAAATATACATCTTGTTGATCAAACACAGAAATAAACATGTTTACAAACGGGTCTCTATAGCTAATGTTCTTGCTCATGACAACTGTACTGAACTTTATATGACTCACCTGTTCACCTTTTCTCAGCATTTTGTCATTAGACTTTACAACACTTTTAGAGCATTGTTTGTTTAAAAAAGTGAGACTTGTAATTTAGATCTCTTTTTTTTTTTTGCATTCAGGAAAATATTCTAACTAGAAGCCTTAATTAATAATTAAAGCACATTGTAGAAATTGGTACTTTTGTCACAGTGAAATACCTCTGTCATAATTACTGTAATGGACGCTGTACATATGATTTGTTATGACTGTAAAAAGTAGCAAGTTGACACTTTGGTCTACAGCCAAACATCAATTAGTGCAACAGAGACATGCCAGTCATTAATCCATTCTAACACCAATACACTGTACACTGATCATGACTTAAGAGTAGACGGTTATATCTTATTAGTATCTGGGATCATTGGGAAGTCACTACAGTATACCACAATACAATATTACACAATATTGGAAAATAAAAGGAAAAATCCAATTTATCTTTTTTAGATTGTTTACCTTCTGATTTGTTTGTATAGAATATAGGGCACCATGATGAAACATGTTTTGTGTTTTTGCATTGGAAAAAATGTAACCCAAAGGGACATTATTAGAAATTGGTATTTTTGCTATTTAATTCATTTCAGATTGTATATCACTGTCATCAATGATAGTTTGTCCATCATATGACAAAAAGCATTAGTGATGTGTCTTTTTCTTTTTCACTCTTTAATTCAAATGTATTAATATTAATTATTCTTTTAAATTTTTATTAAGATGCGCGTGTGTGTGTGTGTGAATTGTATGGGTCGTTCGCAGTGTGTGTTTTCTACTATTTTATTTATCATCGTTTTTTTTCTCGTTTTTTTTCATTATTATTTTAATTTTATTTTCTTGTCTTTTAAATGTTATGTTTCTTCTGCTGCTGTTTTGTCTGAGTATCCTGTTTTGATAACAGTATAGGCTAAATGCTAAATGCTCCATCCAGGACCCTTCTTTTGCATTGCTGCTAATCAGCAGTTCACGTCATGATAATAAAGCTGAATCTAATTTGCATATCAGAAATAACTGCATTGCATATAACATGTACAGAATAGGGGAAATCTTTCACTCTTAGGTTTTTTTTATTTTTATTATTTCATTACATTTTATTCTTGGTATCATCTGTTTTTATGATTGACTGTAACACACACATCACATACTCTCTTCTCTCTTCAGATGCACTGTGGAGATATCTGAATCCCCCCTGCCAATCTACAGTTATCTCCACTTCAGTACCTTCACTTGACTTTTTTTTTGTATTTTTGTACATTACTCTATTTCTGTAACTTGTTTTTCTAAAAATAAACAAAATCAAAAACAAAGCTATTCAGTTTCTTCTGTGTTTGTACGAATGGCAGTGCTGCGATTCAAGGGGGGCACCACCTTATATCTTGTCTAGGCGCCAAATTGGTCAGGTCTGCTTCTAAGGTTTTTTCAGATGGGTTTGTTCATATATCATTCAGGCCTGATTTATAAATATTTCATCCATAAAAACATGGCGAACATAATTTTTTAAATAAAAGAGAACATTTTACTCTTATTTGTCGACAAAATCTATGACAACTTTGATTTTGTGTTTTACTTAAAAGTCCAAATCTAAATATTCTAATACGTCACATAAATGGAGTATATCAGTAAATGGATTTCATTGTGATATAAATCATATAAAATATATAGACAGAATGGATTTAAAAAAGATTTCCTCTTAATAATGTTTAGTGGTGTTTGGTGGATTGTCAGAGTGAGCATTAATTTGATGGTTGGACTCATAGATGTCTTTCAGTGTAGTAGGACATGTGTCACATATATAGCAAATACGCGTTTTAAAATAGATATGTTAAATACGTGCAATGACCATGATTCAACATGCATACATACAAAATATTTGATATTTTTTTTCTTTTAATTTTTTTTTTTTTTTGGCAAATTGTTATTTCAAAGTCTTTTGACAGTGGAGCCGGAGCACCCGAGAGAACCCACGCAGACACGGAGATGACATGGCCGCCTAAAGTTTTTTTTTTGTTTTGCCAACACATTTCGTGTGGCTCAAAGACTTTTTATTGAATCGTGGGAGCCGGAGCACCGAGAGACCCACGCAGACACGAGATGGACATGTGCCTAGTTTAGTTTTTTTGTTTTGACCCAGACTCGCATCACAACAGGTCCCCAGACCAACCTCTCTAAGAAGATGAGGAAAAACTCCGCCTGGAAGAAACCTCGAGGAGCAATTCAAAGAGAGACGGCTGGGTGTACACAAGAATGTTGATTGATGTTAATTGTGTACATCTCTGTTGTGTGGTGTCGAATTTGGAAAGATCCTTCGCCACCACTTCTTATTCTGCTTCCTCTCAATATACGCCGTAAGTTCTCAATGT